>NW_027590087.1:1500000-1715791 GCF_964213995.1 Mustelus asterias | reverse complement strand
CTCCCCCTAATCCTTCCTTCCCTCACTCTCACACTCTCTCTCACTCTCTCCTCTCTCCACTCTCTCTCTCACTCTCTTCTCTCTCTCTCTCTCTCCTCTCTCTCTCACTCTCTCTCTCTCTCTCTCTCACTCTCTCTCTCACTCTCGCTCCATCACTCTCTCTTTCACAGTCTCTCTCACACTCCTCTCTCTCACACTCTCTCTCACACTCTCTCACACTCTCTCTCTCACACTCTCTCTCACTTCTCTCACACTCTCTCACACACTCACACACACACTCTCTCTCTCTCACAATCACTCTCATACACACACTCACAAACGCACACGCACTCTCTCTCACACACACTCTCTCACACAAACACTCTCCCTCACACACCCTCTCTCACAGACACACACTCTCTCACACACACAAACACACACACATTCTCTCTGAAGCATACTCACTCTTCTCACATGCACACAATGATGGGGCACAATGTACAGGGAGCTTTACGGAGTATCTAACCCCGTGTTGTATCTGTCCTGGGTGTGTTTCATGGGGACACTGTAGATAGAGATTTATTCTGTATCTAACCCTGTGCTGTACCTGTCCTGGGAGTGTTTGATGGGGACAGCGTAGTGGGAGCTTTGCACTGCATCCAACCCCGTGCAGGACCTGTTTTTGGCGTGTTTGATGGGGACAGTGTCGAGGGAGCTTTACTCTGTATCTAACCCCGTGCTGTACCTGTCCTGTGAGTGTTTGATGGGGACAGTGTAGAGTGAGCTTTACTCTGTATCTCACCCCATGCTGTACCTGTCCTGGGAGTGTTTGATGGGGACAGTGTAGAGGGAGGTTCTCTCTGCACGAAACACTTGATGAATCCACACTTCGATTGCTTCAAAGTAGGAACGAAGAGGGATCTAATCTTATCCAGGAATTGGATAGAGCTCTTGGGCCTAAAGTGGGATAAGGATGTTGAATTATTATTGTTTACAAGCTTATTCTTAAAAACAATTGTCAGACACTTCACACCAGCATTCAGGATCTGTGCACATGGACTGAGGTTCTGTATTTCTCCGATTGTCAGCAAAATCAATCCTGTCCTTGAATTCATCCAAACCATCGAATATAAACAGCAATCCCTCTGGGTTCTTCCAGAGCTCTCCCAGAATATTCCCAAAGTCAGGATACTGATCCAATATCAGATTCCTCAGGTTTATTCTACAGTTAATAGTGTTCAAATCCCGGAATTTAAAACTGAAAACAAATTGAAAGTGTGGGTATATTTTCCCAGTGGCCCAGTCATAAACAATCTTTTGTACCATTGTTGTTTTTCCAATTCCCGGCACTCCGCTCACTGCTGCTGAATTACCAGATTTGGATTCAAAATGGGATTGGTGGAATAATCTCCTAATTTTTTGCAGCAAACTGCCCGTCTGGGAAAAGCTGCTCTGAAACAATTGATCAGTTCGGATTTTTTCCAGTTCTTTCCGAAGATGTTTTTCTCTCCACTCTTCATGGTCTCGGCCTCTTGCCAGCAGTTCATGTTCGACAAGTGTCCGATCTCGAACAGCGGAAATAACCGTTAGATCAGCGTGTCGATCAACCAGCTGGAAAATCTTAACCTTCTCCTTTATGAGGATAGTGTTCACTCTCAGTGTTTCAGTTTGTACCCGAAGTGTTTCCTTGTGTTTCTGTTGAACATCTTCAATGAGAACAGACAGAAATGTTATTTGCATAAAAACACCATCTTTGCTGAATTGTTAGACTTACTTCACAGTGTCAGTCAAGTTTGTGTAGGAATTGAAATTAAGTTATTGGAAACCTCACTTCACAAGCAACCATTTTCAGTGGAAGTTTCAGATCGTGACTTAACTCTAATATTTCCATAAGTTGTCCATTTTATAAAGATGATATTTTCTCCCTGATGGTTAATGCTTTCCAACCTGCCCTTAATACAGACAGCTCACTGGGAGTCTGCAACAATCATGGTTGCCTGACAGACGATTTTCCGGTCCATCGATCTGTGAACTAGTCGGTGTTCCCAATCTGCTGCGGAAATGGTAAATGGGATATTGGATATGAATGGGAGATGGAGAGATTGTAATTGTTCAGGAGTCTCACTGTGACTGCATCCCTCCTTCAACAGGTTCCCTTTCATACTGTGTGAGCATTGGAATACCAACAGTTTTGAACATGGAAAGTTTTCCTATTCTATCAGGAAAGGAGCGGTCACGTTGTTAGGAGTTTACTATAGGCCACCAAATAGTAATAGAGAAGTGGAGGAAGAAATTGCTAAGCAGATTATGGATACGTGTGGGGGTCACAGGGTAGTTGTCATGGGGGACTTTAACTTTCCAAATATTGATTGGAACCTTTGTAGGTCGAATAGTTTGGATGGGGCACTTTTTGTGCAGTGTGTGCAGGAGGGTTTCCTGACACAATATGTGGATAGGCCGACAAGGGGTGAGGCCACATTGGATTTGGTACTGGGAAATGAACCGGGCCAAGTGTTAGATTTGGTTGTGGGTGAGAACTTTGGAGATAGTGACCACAATTCGGTGTCTTTTGTTATTGCAATGGAGAGGGATAGGGCCGGACGGCAGGGCAAGGCTTACAATTGGGGGAGAGGTAATTATGATGCGATTAGGCAAGAATTAGGGGGCATAAGATGGGAACAGAAACTGTCAGGGAAAGGCACTGATGAAAAGTGGAACTTTTTCAAGGAACAAATACTGGGTGTCCTTGATAGGTATGTCCCTGTCAGGCAGGGAGGAAATGGCCGAGTGAGGGAACCGTGGTTCACAAAAGAGGTGGAATGTCTTGTGAAAAGGAAGAGGGAAGCTTTTGTAGGGATGAGGAAACAAGGTTCAGATGGCTCGATTGAGGGTTACAAGTTAGCAAGGAATGAGCTGAAAAAGGGGCTGAGGAGAGCTAGGAGGGGACATGAGAAGTCCTTGGTGGGTCGGATCAAGGAAAACCCCAAGGCTTTTTACTCTTATGTGAGGAATAAAAGAATGACCAGGGTGAGGTTAGGGCCGGTCAAGGACAGTGGTGGGAACTTGTGTATGGAATCAGTAGAGATAGGCGAGGTGATGAATGAATACTTTTCATCAGTGTTCACCAAGGAGAGGGGCCATGTTTTTCAGGAAGAGAAGGTGTTACAGGCTAATAGGCTGGAGGAAATAGATGTTCGGAGGGAGGATGTACTGGCAGTTTTGAATAAACTGAAGGTCGATAAGTCCCCTGGGCCTGATGAAATGTATCCTAGGATTCTTTGGGAGGCGAGGGATGAGATTGCAGAGCCTTTGGCTTTGATCTTTGGGTCCTCACTGTCCACGGGGATGGTGCCAGAGGACTGGAGAGTTGCAAATGTTGTTCCTCTGTTTAAGAAAGGGAATAGAAATGACCCTGGTAATTATAGACCGGTTAGTCTGACTTCGGTGGTTGGTAAATTGATGGAAAAGGTCCTTAGGGATGGGATTTACGACCATTTAGAAAGATGCGGATTAATCCGGGATAGTCAGCACGGATTTGTGAAGGGCAAATCGTGCCTCACAAATTTGATAGAATTTTTTGAGGAGGTAACTAGGTGTGTTGATGAAGGTAGGGCGGTTGATGTCATATACATGGATTTTAGTAAGGCGTTTGATAAGGTCCCCCATGGTCGGCTTATGATGAAAGTAAGGAGGTGTGGGATAGAGGGAAAGTTGGCCGATTGGATAGGTAACTGGCTATCTGATCGAAGACAGAGGGTGGTGGTGGATGGAACATTTTCGGACTGGAGGCAGGTTGCTAGTGGAGTGCCGCAGGGATCGGTGCTTGGTCCTCTGCTCTTTGTGATTTTTATTAATGACTTAGAGGAGGGGGCTGAAGGGTGGATCAGTAAATTTGCTGATGACACCAAGATTGGTGGAGTAGTGGATGAGGTGGAGGGGTTTTTTAGGCTGCAAAGAGACATAGGTAGGATGCAAAGCTGGGCTGAAAAATGGCAAATGGAGTTTAACCCTGATAAATGTGAGGTGATTCATTTTGGTAGGACAAATTTAAATGTGGATTACAGGGTCAAAGGTAGGGTTCTGGAGACTGTGGAGGAACAGAGAGATCTTGGGGTCCATATCCACAGATCTCTAAAGGTTGCCACTCAAGTGGATAGAGCTGTGAAGAAGGCATATAGTGTGTTAGCTTTTATTAACAGGGGGTTGGAGTTTAAGAGCCGTGGGGTTATGCTGCAACTGTACAGGACCTTGGTGAGACCGCATTTGGAATATTGCGTGCAGTTCTGGTCACCTCACTATAAGAAGGATGTGGAAGCGCTGGAAAGAGTGCAGAGGAGATTTACCAGGATGCTGCCTGGTTTGGAGTGTCGGTCTTATGAGGAAAGGTTGAGGGAACTGGGGCTGTTCTCTCTGGAGCGGAGGAGATTGAGGGGAGACTTAATAGAGGTTTATAAAATGATGAAGGGGATAGATCGAGTGAACGTTCAAAGACTATTTCCTCGGGTGGATGGAGCTATTACAAGGGGGCATAACTATAGGGTTCATGGTGGGAGATATAGGAAGGATATCAGAGGTAGGTTCTTCACGCAGAGAGTGGTTGGGGTGTGGAATGGACTGCCTGCAGTGATAGTGGAGTCAGACACTTTAGGAACATTTAAGCGGTTATTGGATAGGCACATGGAGCACACCAGGATGGTAGGGAGTGAGATAGCTTGATCTTGGTTTCAGATGAAGGTCGGCACAACATCGTGGGCCGAAGGGCCTGTTCTGTGCTGTACTGTTCTATGTTCTATGTTCTATCAGGCTGTTGCCTGGTCACCCATGTTACTGGGGAGCCGGTTGGCTCAATTGGTCAAATTGTGGGTCATATTGTGTCAGCACCATGGGGTTCGAACCCCGTTGTATCTGGGGCAAATTTGGGACCTCACTCCTTGCCTTATCCGTGCCGGAGATCATTCAGCCGTGGTTCAAACCTGCCTTCAGACAGAGAACTCAAAGAATACCCACCCCTTTGTTGTAGTGTATTTCAGTAATCAATAACTATGTTTCAGCAGTTGTACATGTAGATATATTAACTGTGTTTTGATAACCATTCTGCCATGATGGCAACAAGAAACAGAACAAGGAGCTACTTTACTAAGTGTAATAGGAAACATTCACAGCTCATTTGAACTGTTTAACAATAATTATAATTCATGGTTAATTATGTTTCTTGTTTCCTATAACCTAGTTTGGGGAAATTGAAAATATATTTATCTTCGTTCTTACATTGGGTTTGAAGGAAACCCCTGAATTAAGGGATTACTCTTTCAGAAGAACAATGTGCTCTCTTTAACTAGGAAACTAACGAGTAATTTCTGTGATATGGTAAAAATTATTGTGGGCGATTCAGCCATCCCAGTGCGCTAATGTTTTTGTGAGGCGGGCCGGGGGAATCGCTTGTGGGCCGATTTGTGGGATTCGCACAGGCGTTCCCAATGCACCCGGATCTCCGAGTGCCAGATACCCGGCACGGGCGGGACCATGCTGGAAACCAGGTATTTGCCGAGTTCCGCACACATGAGGATGGCCTAAACCGGGATGTTGGATTTATGTCACATTATCAGTAACCCCCACAGCTTGCCTCCTGGACTTGCTGGCTGTCCTGTCTGGAGACAATACACATCTCTTTAACCTGTGTGTAATGCTCCCCCCACCCACATTGTCTGTATCTTTAAGACCTAGCTGGCTGTAGGGATTCCCATTCTAATCAGTATTCTGTAACTTGATTTTGTGTCTCTGTGCACTGTTTGAGAGCACATTTCCACTCCATCTGACGAAGGAGCAGCGCTCCGAAAGCTTATGTTATTTGCTACCAAATAAACCTGTTGGAATTTAACCTGGTGTTGTGAGACTTCTTACTGAAATCAAATCATTCCAGCCGCCGGGATTCTGCAGCTGCTCCAGGCTGCACTGACCTGTCACTCATTCCTCCCAAAATTGGAATCAAAAATAACTAACCTGGGACTGACTTTGTGCTGCTGGTTCAAACATAGGCTTCGTCCTCCCTACATTGGCTGCTGATAGGCTTAGCAGTGAGCCTAAAAAAAGCCAAGCAATAAAGAGTCCAGTATGTTATTGGATGACCACAGTTGACATTTTAAACAGCCTGCACATGGGTTTCCTCCGGGTGCTCCGGTTTCCTCCCACAGTCCAAAGATGTGCGGGTTAGGTTGATTGGCCAGGTTAAAAATTGTCCCTTAGAGTAGGTTAGAGGGATTAGCGGGTAAAATATGTGGGGGTAGGGCCTGGGTAGGATTGTGGTCGGTGCAGACTCGATGGGCCGAATGGCCTCCTTCTGCACTGTAGGGTTTCTATGTTTCTATGTTTCTATGAAGATTTCAACGGCTAAGTTCGATGACGGGGCGATTCGAATCCAAATGTCTGCGGGCCGCAATCTGCAGCAACCGGGAGCAGCGGTATCATTTCCTGTCATTTTTGTGGGCAAGGCAAAGTTTTAACCAAATGGTAAGCAGCTGAAAAGCGGCATTATTCAAACACAAATATCTAGGGTGGCAACTCTGCTTTCAGCTGTATGACAGAAAATATCTCCATCAAAGTACCAAACATACCGCTATCTCAACGCCATGTTTTATTTCCATGATGTGAGCACAACTCGCAAGGCCTTGAGAGAAGAATGAATGAACTAATTCAGCTGGATTTGTGAAATGAATTTTGCATGGCCACGTTTATGTGGGCATTCCACTGGGCTCCAAAAAATACCTGAGATCGAGTTCCAAATTTGCAGAGATATCAGACAGATGTGGAAACTATGCGAAAAATATATATAGTGACGAATGTAAAACCCATTTATTTACCAATCAGATGTGTTAGTGTTGGAATAAAGCATAGGAATGAGAAGGTTTTCCGAAATGTTTTCAGGATAATACTTCGATTTCCATGCTCGCTGTCCAACTGGAATGGAGACATTTCATGATATGACTGTGGGAAATGAGCTGTATCAAGTGGACAAACTATCCACGGGGAATACATCAGCAAAACAATTCTCGCATCACGTTACGACAAATAGGTGACCTGGGAGGCGGTGGCGGAGCGGGATTCTCTCTGGATAATATTCCAGAGATCCTGCGTTAAAATCTCCAAATCCAGTTTAAACTCCAGGCGGATTGAAATATTTGCACTCAATAAAAATCTGAAATTATATCTCCAATAGTGAACGGTAAAACCATTGTCGACTGTCGCAAAATCCCAGCTGCTTCAGTCGGGTTTTTAAAGAAAGATAACGTTCCAGCCTGGACTACCCTGCGTCCAACTCAAATGCAGAGCAATCTGAAAGATTCTTCAATAATCTGAGATCACCGAGCAAGCCATTCCGTTCAAAGAGAACTAGGTGTGGGCAAATCCCCAAATGAATCAATAAAAACTAAATAATGCTGAAAAGCAAGGAAAATTAAACTGATAACCTGGAAAATATGTAAGCTGGGTCACTTATCAGTCGGACTATATACTATAGAAAACAAGATGTACTGCACCAGTTAAAATCAATCTATTACTGGTCCAAACTGCAGTATAGTTTATAATCACACTTTACAAAGAGGGTGAAGGCATGACAGAAAGTGCAATCAAGGTGCAATGAAACTGCTTCCAGGCATTATGGACTTCAGTTCTGTTGATATCTTGTGGAAGTTGGGCAAATTCTACTCGGAGAATAAAAGATTATCATCCGAATTGTGTACTTTCCAGATTCTGAAAAGCTGAGTTGAGAAACCGTTACCGAATTTTTTTCGGTCTTTTTTTTTGGAGTGATGTAGTTGTTAATAGGAGTGATGCTGCTCTGGAATCAATGCCGGAACAGACTGTTCCGCCTTGGTTTTCCAAGACTTTTTATCATGTGGAGATGCCGGCGTTGGACTGGGGTAAAGTCGCTGAGCAGAGACTGATAGCCAAGTTCCGCACACATGAGGACGGCCTCGACCGAGATCTTAGGTTCATGCCACACTATCTGTAACTCACACGACTTGCCTGGGGTTGCAAAATCTCACTAACTGTCCTGGCTGGAGACAATACACATCTCTTTAAACTGTGCTTAACCCTCTGTCCACTCACATTGTCCGTACGTCTAAGACTTGATTACCTGTAAAGACTCGCATTCCAACCATTATTTGGACAGCCGATAATGGCCTGCTCAAATGGAAATGTAACCATGTCAGTTCTAAACTTTGACCAAAAAAAAATCGATGTTTTAACGTGCGTTAGTTAACCAGCCTCGGGTATTTTAGTTGCCCATACTTCACGTCAGTGATACGGTGGTTTAATTATCGAGCACAGTTCAAAACCCCCGCAGGCACTCTCTTCCCTGTGTCTGTAACATACTCGAACATAAAAACCCTCCCTCATTCTGATCACTTTTCTTCTCTCCTTCAAGCCATTTCTCGAAACGAAAATCTTTCAAAAAGATTGTATCCACATTTAACAGAAACTTGTTTTTGTGATTCGCTGGTAGTTTTATTTCCAACATGTTCCTAGCAGGCAGACTGGGGCGTTGTTTTCTCAACGCTAAAAGCGTGATATGTTGTGTCAAGATTCAACTCTGGTCTGCACATAAATATGTGAGACAACACTGGGAACGTAGTGCATGGTTCCAGGCTGCCCCTAACATGGGCACTCCTCACTTCGGCTACTTTGCACAAATACAGTTGCTCCTATTGTTGGTTAGCTCACGCATGGAACTGCTCGAAAAATATTTATCAAAAATGATAATTTGGCGACTGTCTTAAAATAGTCGAAGAGAAGGGGATAGGATGACAAAGGACATTCCACAGCTTTGTTCACAGCAACCTGTCGGCAAGGCTGCTAATGGCATATTGCGAAAACAAATGTCAAGCAATGCACACCAGCAAACAAAGTGCATTGCTCGCTTGGAGTGTGCAAACAATTCGGTTAAGCAGCGCAAGGAGAAGCATTTGCTTACCGAGTCACAACTTTCTTAGGCCGAGGACCCGTCAGATTCTTGGGTAGTGGCATTAATTTATCCTTTTGGATTTTGTTTGGCAGGATGTTAAGAAAATGAAGGAGTCTGTGGAGCTGGCCAACTTCAAGAAGAGGAAAACGAAATTCCCGCATAATGTTCAGAGACTTTAAGGTGCTACAGTTCTCGTCCTTTTGGGGAAGCTTATTTTCTACCGAATCGGGATTCAATGCCTGCGGATCAGATGGAGGACAATGTTAATTCCTGTTATTTGGATCTCTGGATGATTTTATCTGTGCAATGACACACTGACACTTTACTTTTCAAGTCATTTGAATGAAACTCGCTGCATTTATCACTGCTGTCCCTGTATCATTTCTCACTCTGGTCACTCTGTCAGCATATTAACAGTGAGGGTGGGGTGGGTATTCAAAGGCAGGGTCGCACTGGTATCGTGCAGCTCCAAAGTTGTCGTCCTCATAGGATGGTACCTTGCATGGAATGTCCCAATTTTACCCACCAGGAGCGAACCACTAAAGTTACACATTGTGGAGAGGTTCAAGCTGCGAATTTCTCAGCATGAACTCCAAACTATATGATGTATTATGGCATCAGGGAAAATATTGGAAACGAATGCTTTTGTCACGAGCACAGACAATCCGTTCTCAGCTGTTGAGTGTGTATCTCTATATGTGAACCTCCCCGTGGAAGGCCTACCGGGTAGAGTGATGGCACCGTTTGGAAGCGCAGGATAAAGTTTTTTGATCGAAAAAAGTAGTTTAATAAATAAAGTAACATGGATTCCGTCAGAGTAAATAAAAGGGTGTCACATTCGCAGGAAGAATAGGATATGCGCATGGCAGATACGGCATATTGGCTAAATGTTGGCTCTATTGTTCACAATACCCATTCCAGCTCAGCCGGAGAAGTGCACCTTTGTGTTCCATTCCACCTGTTCTACAGCGGAAAATATCGATCCTATATTACATTACATTGCTCAGAATATGACATCTAGTTGTACTGTAAGCTTGCACAAACACCTCAATTCCAAGCCGTTGATCAAAATAGCATATCCAGCTTTCAGTCCGAAGAACATCGCTATGCAGGATCCCACTCCAATGTTCACACTGTCACATCCAATTGTACAGCAGACGAACATTCCACATTTCCAGCCCACACGAGTGTTCACATTAACATATTCAGCTGTGTTGCAGAACAATAGCTCTGTGATCATTTTCATTCCATAGTTCACATTAACGCCCCCAGTTGTGCTATAGAGGAGCATTTATTTGTACAATGAAACGCTGTTTCTTTTTCACATCCAGCTGCAGGACTTATTAAGAACTATGTTTTCCAATCCATTAGATTGATCGGAATAACGCATTTCACTGTGTGCAGAAGAACCTGTCTGTCTTACACTGTAGTTTACTGTTAACAGTAGCACATCAAACTGGATTGAATATGTTCAACTCGATGTTGCATTCCATTTGACTATGCAGAATAAGACATCCAACTGTACTGCCATCTGAAATACCTCTGGGCAGTAGTACACAATATTGTTCAGAATAACATATCCAGAAGAAGAACTGTTCCAAGTAAAGTACTTTAGTAAAGCGTTTGACAAATTCCCTCATGGTAGGCTGGTGAAAAAGGTTGGATCTCATGGCATAAAGGGGGAGGTGGCTAGATGGGTGGAGAACTGGCTTGGTCACAGAAGACAGAGGGTGGTAGTGGAAGGGTCTTTTTCCGGCTGGAGGCCTGTGACTAGTGGTGTTCTGCTGTTTGTGATTTATATAAATGATCTGGAAGAAGGTGTAACTCGGGTGATCAGTAAGTTTGCGGACGACACAAAATTGGCAGGACTTGCAGATAGTGAGGAGCATGGTCAGAAGCTACAGAAGGATATAAATAGGCTGGAAATTTGGGCAAAGAAATGGCAGATGGAGTTCAATCCTGATAAATGCGAAGTGATGCATTTTGGTAGAAATAATGTAGGGAGGAGCTATATGATAAATGGCAGAACCATAAACGGTGTAGATATGCAGAGGGACCTGGGTGTGCAAGTCCACAGATCTTTGAAAGTGACGTAACAGGTGGAGAAGGCGGTGAAGAAGGCATATGGCATGCTTGCCTTAATAGGACGGGGCATAGAGTATAAAAGTTGGGATCTGATGTTGCAGATATATAGAACGTTGGTTCGGCCGCATTTGGAATACTGCGTCCAGTTCTGGTCGCCACACTACCAGAAGGACGTGGAGGCCTTGGAGAGAGTACAGAGGAGGTTTACCCGGATGTTACCTGGTATGGAGGGGCTTAGTTATGAGGAGAGATTGGGTAAACTGGGGTTGTTCTCCCTGGAAAGACGGAGGATGAGGGGAGACTTAATAGAGGGGTATAAAATTATGAAAGGCATAGATAGGGTGAACGGTGGGAAGCTTTTCCCCAGGTCGCTGGTGACGTTCACGAGGGGTCATAGGTTCAAGGTGAAGGGGGGGAGGTTTAACGCAGATATCAGAAGGACATATTTTACACAGAGGGTGCTGGGGGCCTGGAATGCACTGTCAGGCAAGGTGGTGGAGGCGGACACACTGGGAACATTTAAGACTTATCTAGACAGCCACATGAACGGAGTGGGAATGGAGGGATACAAAAGAATGGTCTAGTTTGGACCAGGGAGCGGCGCGGGATTGGAGGGCCGAAGGGCCTTTTCCTGTTCTGTATTGTTCTTTGTTCTTAAAATAGTTTACAATAGAGTTTACAATAGCATATCCAGCTCCTATGAAGAACATCCTTTGTCGCATCCACCTCTTTCACAAAGACAAACCCTGTAGTATTGTAGAAGAGCCTTTCCAATACATTCCAATTATTTGCTCATAATAAGAGATCCAACTTAACCCCGGAACAACGTTTCTGCCTTCACTTTCAGCCTGACAAATACAAGTCCATCAGTATTCTAGAAGAACTTCTGTGTTGCAAGACAATGTTCAGACTGAGGCCTCAAACTGCTCTGGGGAAGCACATATAATTTTTTATTCCTGTCCATTGTTCAAAATAACATATCCAGCTGTGCTCACGAAGATGCCTGCAGTCCATTCCAGTTTTCTTCACAATGTGGGAACAAGCATTGCTGCAAAGCAACATCTCGTTTCCATTACAATTTCTTGTTCACGATGACACAACCGGCTTTTCCATAGGAGACAATGCGTCTGTGAATTTTATCTCTGCTTCTCACAGTAACACCATCTGTTGTAATGCAGATGCCACACTTTTAGGGATCAAATTAAGATTTCGGCTTTTGTGACTGTCTTTGTGGAGTTTGCGAGTTCTCCCTGTGTTTGCATGAGTTTCCTCGGGGTGGCCTGGACTCCTCACACAGCCCAAACATGTGCAGTTTCGATGGAATTACCATGCTACGTTTTCCCTTGAATGTCCAAAGATGTGTTGGTTAGGTGAAGTAGACCTGGTAAATACGAAGGTTTACGGGGTTACAGTCGGAAGTTGGCCTGAGTAAGTTGCTCTTTTGGAGAATCGTCGCAGTCTTAATCGGCCGAATAACCTCCTTCCTTACTGCAGGAAGTCTATGATCCTATCCTTCTAGAAATGTTTTCTCTGTTTTATATCAGTTTATTGGTCAGAGTTACACATTAATCTGTATGCTAGAGTTTTCTGTTCTCCATTCCACTCCACTGTACACAATTACACATGTGTGTGCGTGTGTGTGTGAGTGTGTGTGTGCTTGTTTGTGTGTGTTTGTGTGTGTGTGCTTGTTTGTGTGTGTGTACGTGTTTGTGTGTGTGTGTGTTTATCGTGTTTCTAAGTTGTTCTCTTTACCGACGCTGCCAGTCCTGCACAGCATATTAAGCAGTTCTTTATTTCTGTTTTCCACCATCTGCAGTATTTTGCATTCATTCCACTTCCAATTATCTGCACGAATGAAAATAACCACAGCTTCTCCAGTCTCTGCATGTGGTTGAAGTCCATGTCCTGACTCCTAAGAAAACAACGCCTGTCAATCTTGTTCCCTCACCTTCTTACAAAAATGGAGTGGGCAGAATTAGACTCAATGTGCAGGTGGGGGATAAATCAGAGATTTAAAGATAAACATGAAAACAAACATCTTGTGTTTATTTTCAATTCTATGCTTCCATAAATGGAGACATGTATTGTGTACCTTTCACGAGTCAAATACGTTCGTTATTCCATCTCTAAAACTTTCAAACATACAAATATTATTTTCGTTCACCGCATTTAATAAAACTTCTCAGGTGCCAATTTCACATTCCGTAGCTTTCAGATTTCATTTGCGAAGTGTGTGCCCATTTCACCAATCCATCTATACCTTGCCAAGAACTAATATTACACATTTTGTTGGCTGTATTTCAGCAATGTATATAGTTCTTCCCATTCCCATCACTGTCTGCGATTTTACATCAATCTGTCTTTGTACCCCCAAATTCTGTTGATTCCCTCACTGTCAATACATTACTTCCTCTCTGTCGTCCAACATGGTGTTGTTATCTCCTCGTGGTTTCCTATTTGCCACCTAACTATCTTTTCGTCCTCTCCAATCATGTGTTTTCCTCACTATTAAGGACGTTTCACCAACTTACCTCTGTCCTCCCAAATCCCCTACTGTCCTGAATGGTTATCACATTTCATCGGTATAACCGTGGCCCCTCAAATGTTCCTTATATCTTCCTCATAGTTTATTGCACTCAACAATGTGTCTGTGCCCTCAAAATCCTACCGCAATCACACTGATCTACATGTCAGCAACATGAACCTACTCCCTCAAATAGTTACGCTACCCTCAGCAGAGTTTACTACATTTCACTGATCTATATCTCTCCTCCAAAATCATCAACGTTTACTAGATGCCACCAGTATGGTTCAATGCTCCAAAAGCTCTCCTACTGAGTACATTTCCGACAGCAGGCAGAGTGCCATAATTGTAATATATACTTTTGTTTTCCATTCTGTACAACTTATCTAAAATCAGATCAGTGATTGGAATAGCGATCCCTATGAATTATCATTTCTAGCACCCTACAGGTAGAAATAACTAACGGTCAGCATGCAGTTCGACATTATGTCTTAGTCCACACTCTCTGTGTCCCTTTAATCCAGTTTTACATCCTGCTTTTATCAAACCAGTTCAATTGAACTTGCTTCCACGCGTTTTCAATAACCATACGTATGACTGTGACGTTCTCCATTACTACATTAATTAATTGCATCAGATTATGAGACATCAGTTCCAATTGTCACAACTGTGCTGCTGTTCATTTATAAACAAATGGTTGATCCAGGACAGAAACATATCTTCTCTAATATTGATAGAATCTCAACACAATCTTATATTTCACTGTCACTAAGCTGAATCACCTGTAGTTCCAGGTTTTCTCCCTCTTTTATTTAATGATCAGTTTGGAAAAATACAACGCTCCAATCCTTTGGAATCCGTTACATATTGAAACATGATTGAATGTTTCGAGTCATGGTTTCCCCTATTCCCAATTACTTCCATCACCGACCCTCACTCAACACATCTATACCGGGTAAAATACTTCGGATTGTAACAGATTAATTGAATCTGTTTGTTTGGTGACTGTAATTAATGACATTACCCATGGCACTTAACGGTGCCACTGGAAGCTTTCCTTCTTTTATTAATAAGGGATTTATTTCAATGAATTCTCCCATCGTGTCTGCAGATCGACCAGCTCAGGTACTAACAAGGAACACGTGCTTCAGATAAAGGGAGAAGGGAGATCATAATCTGAAAATAATGGATTGTAATCTTTCAACAACGTACCAGAAACTGACAACACACGAATGTTACAGCAATGGATCAGAATGTTTAGAACACACGATTGGAATGTCCCAACAAGGATGACCTGAGTGGGCCTGGAGGTCTGGAGTGCATCTGCTTCAATGCGAGGAGCGTAACGGCTCAGAGAGACGAACTGAGGACCTTAATGCTTACGCGGAATTTGGATGTGGTTGCGGTGATGGAGACTTGGTTAAAAGAAGGACAGGACTGGCAGCTGGATATTCCGGGGTATAAGTGTTTTAGGCGAGACAGAGAAGGGGCTAAAAAGGTGGGGGAGTAGCGATATTCGTTAGGGAGCATATTGCCGAGGTGCAGAAGGTCGACAATTTAGAGGAGTCATGTACTAAGTCACTGTGGGTGGAACACAGAAACAGGAAGGGTGCAGTCACTATGGTGGGGGTGTGCTACGGACTACCCAACAGCCCACGGGAAGTGGAGGAAATGATATGACAGCAGATTCTGGATAGGTGCAGAAAAAATAGGGTTGTTGTAGTGGGGGACTTTAATTTCCCTGGTATAGACTGGAACATGCATAGAGCTGGGGTTCTGGACGGGGAGGAATTTGCAAAATGCATACTGGAAGGTTCTTTGGAACAGTATGTAGATAGCCCGACTAGAGAGGGGGCTATACTGGACTTAGTTCTGGGAAATGAGCCCGGTCAGTTGGTCAAAGTTTCGGTAGGGGAATATGTGGCAAATAGTGACCACAACTCCTTTAACTTCAGGATAGTAATGGACAAGGATGAGTGCTGTCCTACGGGCAGGGTGCTAAATTGGGGGAAGGCTAACGATAGACGGATTAGGCAGGACTTGGTGGACGTTGATTGGGAGAGGATGTTCGAGGGTAGGTCCGCGTCTGGCATGTGGGAGCCTTTTAAGGAACAATTGATAAGGCTGCAGGATAGGCATGTGCCTGTCAAAAGGAAAGATAGGAACGGTAGGATTCGAGAGCCGGAGATAACCAGGGAATTTGAGGATCTGATTAAAATGAAAAGGGAGGCATACGTTAGGTCCAGGCAACAGAAAACAGATGGAGCTCTGGAGGAATACAGAGAGAGTAGGAAATAACTCAAACGGGGAGTTAGAAGGGCAAAAAGAGGTCACGAGATATACTTCGCAGGCAGGATTAAGGAGAATCCGAAGGCATTCTGTTCTTACGTTAGGAACAAAAGAGTTGTCAGGGAGAAAATAGACCTCTCAGCGACAAAGGAGGGGAATTATGCTGAGAACCCAAAGGAATTGGGGAGATCCTAAATGAATACTTTGCATCGGCATTCACGAAGGAGAGGGACGTGTTAACCGGGAGTGTCTCAGAGGGAGGTGTTGACCCGTTAGAGAAAATCCCCATTACAAGGGCGGAAGTGTTAGGTTTTGTAGGGAACATTAAAACTGACAAAGCCCCAGGGCCTGATGGCATCTATCCTAGACGGCTCACGGAGATGAGAGATGAAATTGCTGGGCCTCTGATGGAAATCATTGTCGCTTCTTTGGACACAGGTGAGGTCCCTGAGGATTGGAGGATAGCGAATGTGGTCCCGTTGTTTAAGAAGGGTAGCAGGGATAACGCGGAATATTATAGGCCGGTGAGCTTGACGTCCGTGGTAGGGAAGTTGTTGGAGATGATTCTTAGAGAGAGGATGTATGTGCATTTAGAACGGAACAATCTCATTAATGACAGACAGCATTGTTTTGTAAGAGGGCGTTCGTGCCTTAAAAATTTGGTGGAGTTTTTTGAGGAAGTGACAAAAACGGTTGATGAAGGAAGGGCCGTGGATGTCGTCTATATGGATTTCAGTAAGGCATTTGACAAAGTCCCACATGGCAGGTTGGTTAAGAAGGTTAAGGCTCATGGGATACAAGGAGAAGTGGCTAGATGGGTGGAGAACTGGCTTGGCCATAGGAGACAGAGTGTAGCGGTCGAAGGGACTTTTTCCGGCTGGAGGTCTGTGACCAGTGGTGTTCCGCAAGGCTCTGTACTGGGACCTGTGCTATTTCTGATATATATAAGTGATTTAGAAGAAGGTGTAACTGGTGTTATCAGCAAGTTTGCGGATGACACGAAGATGGCTGGACTTGCGGATAGCGATGAGCATTGTCGGGCAATACAGCAGGATATAAATAGGCTGGAAAATTGGGTGGAGAGGTGGCAGATAGAAGTTAATCTGGATAAATGTGAGGTGATGCATTTTGGAAGAAATAATATAGGGAGGAGTTATACAATAAATGGCAGAGCCATCAAGAGTATAGAAACACAGAGGGACCTAGGTGTGCAAGTCCACAAATCCTTGAAGGTGGCAACAGGTGGAGAAGGTGGTGAAGAAGACATATGGTATGCTTGCCTTTATAGAACGGGGTAGAGAGTAGAAAAGCTGGAGTCTGATGATGCAGCTGTATAGAACGCTGGTTAGGCCACATTTGGAGTACTGTGCCCAGTTCTGGTCACTGCACTACCAGAAGGACGCGGAGGCGTTGGAGAGAGTGCAGGGATGGTTTACCGCGATGTTGCCTGGTATGGAGGGTCTTAGCTCTGAGGAGAGATTGGGTAAACTGGGCTTGTTCTCCCTGGAAAGACGGAGAATGAGGGGAGATCTAATAGAGGTGTACAAGATTATGAAGGGGATAGATAGGATGAATGGTGGGAAGCTTTTTCCCAGATCAGAAGTGACAAGCACGAGGGGTCACGGACTCAAGGTGAGAGGGGCGAAGTATAACTCAGATATTAGAGGGATGTTGGGGGCCTGGAATGCGCTCCCAAGTAGGGTGGTGGAGGCAGACACGCTGACATCGTTTAAGACTTACCTGGATGATCACATGAGCAGCCTGGGAATGGAGGGATACAAACGATTGGTCGAGTTGGACAAAGGAGTGGCACAGGCTTGGAGGGCCGAAGGGCCTGTTTCCTGTGCTGTTTTGTTCTTTGTTTGTTCAAACGGCAAGTGTTTATCGTCTTACCTTTTGTATGTTTCTACATATTACGATGTGTTATCATTAAAACATCGGTTAGAATATGCACTTTTCATTATTCAGTACGTGTACTATTCCTTCCTTGCTGTTGTTGGGGTACCTGGAAAGTTTATCCATGAAGCTACTTCCTTATATGCAATTTTCAGCGATGCTACAATTGTTGTCATTTCCATGTCCACGTGCTGCTTTTTTCCGCCTCTGCTAAGTGGAAGTTTCCAATTGTTCTTAATTCGAGGTGGCATAGTGGCACAGTGGTTACCACCACTATCTCATAGCGCCAGGAACATGGGTTTGACTCCTGGATTTGGTCACTGTCTGTGTGGTGTCTGCACGTTCCCCCCATGTCTGAGTGGGTTTCCTCCGTGTGCTCTGGTTTCATCCTCCAGTCTGAAAGACGTTATTGTTAGGTACATTGGCTATGCTAAATTCTCCCTCAGTGTACCCGAACAGGCGCCGGAGTTTGGTAACCAGGGTATTTTCACAGTACATTCATTGCAGTGTTAATGTCAGCCAGTGGTTCCCAAACATTTTTTGACTGGGCCGCACTTTCGGAATAAAAATTTGCTCGTGCCACACCGAGTTTCTTATTGATAAGAAAAACATTCAAAAACAAAATAAACAACTCCTCGCAGTGCTTGATTCATAACATAGAACATAACTACTTTATAATATGATCATGGGGCATCCAGAATGTATAAAACAAGGCAGCTACATAAAAACATGATTCATTCCCAAAGTATACTTATAGACGAGGCTCTTACATATGTAACCTTAAGTAAGCAATGAGAGGTGTGAGCTTGTTTTTGTCTGGTAATCTCATTGATATTAGGTTTAATTTGAGACAAACAAACTCTCATCTCCTCATCAACACAAAGAAGCCTTTCTCTTTTCAGGTCTTTGATATTTGTCAGAGCTGAAAATCCCTGTTCACAACAATATGTCGTGGAGAACTGTAGAATAATAGCTAATGCTCTTGAAGAGATGCGTGGACACTGTTTCTGGTTGTATATCCAAAAAGAGTCCAGTGGCATACTCCCGTGTTTCATTTTCAAGGTGCGATCATTCGAAATGCAGGTCATTTCCTCCTCCTCATCCAATGTCAGACCTGAACAGCTGAAATTCGCAAAGGGGTCTCTAACCCAGTCGAATTTTTCTGTCGACAATGATGGGAAGTAATGATCAATCTTTTCTACCAGTGTTGCAAGATGTTCCTGCATGAGGCCGTACAATTCATTGCTCGTTTTAAAACTTTTTACCAGTGGGAACATTTCGAGGTTATGTCGCATCGCTCTTCTGAGCCAGAGCTGAAGCTTTTTTTTGAATACAGTTAGTTTGTCTGTAGTTGTGAGGATATTGTCATCGCGGCCTTGCATACTGGCATTGAGCACATTCAACCGGGAAAAGATATCGGCCAAATATGCAAGCTTTGCACACCAGTCATTGTCATCCAGTTGGTGGTACAATGGGTTGTCTTCTTGTTCCAAAAACTCTCTTAATTCGTTCTTCAGTTCCAACGCCCGATTTAAAACTTTTCCGCGGGACATCCAGCGAACCTCCGAGTGCAGATTTCGGCATTGATGTTTTGATTCCATGTCTTTGCAGAGTTGAGCAAATAACCGCGCCTTTAGTGGTTTTGCTTTGATGAAGTTCACAATGCTGATCTCGAACCAACTTCAAATCAGCTACAACGGTCTTGGTGATTCATGTCTCTCTGTATAAAAAACAGTGGGTTGATATTACATCTGGATTTTTCTGCTTGATGAGTGCCGCCAAGCCTCCCACACTCCCTTTCATACATGGCGCTCCATCCGTACAAATTCCAATACAAGATTCCCATGAAATCTCAACTTTTTCCAAATACTCAGACAAGGTTTGGAAAATATATTGTCCTCTGGTGTGTTTTTCAAGTTCCTTGCAAAATAGAAACTGTGTGATTATTTCGTCATTGTGAATGAATCTGATATAGGCAAGCAACTGTGCTTTTCCACTAATGTCGGTCGATTCATCAACTTGAATGGCAAATTTAGAATTCTTCAAACTTTCGGAAACAGGCTTCTCAATATTAGCTGACCTATCAACTATTCTTCTGCGAATTGTATTGTCAGACAAAGGAATTTCCATAATTTCTCGCTCAGCATCAAAACCAAACAAAGTTTTCACAATCAAGCTGCAGGTTGGCTGAATCATTTTTTCAGCTCGTGTATGTGGTTTTGTCAGTTGAGCAATCAATTCAGCCACTTGGTAAGATATAATCTGCATCATTTCTGAGACTGTCATTCGTTTTTCGAAATATGATCGTTGGCATTTCTGCTGTTCCAAAAGCCTTTCAAAATATTGCACATCCTTGCTTGCCAGATTTCCATGTTTTGAAAACAGATGTCTTTTCATCTTGCTTGGGAAAGCTTCTCACCACAGATCAAACACATAGGCCGAGGTACGTTTCCATCTCCAGTCCATGTGAAACCGAGACTCAGATAGCTATCCATATATTGTCGACAAACTTTCTTTTTTGGAGGTTTGCTTTGGCCTGCTGCTGGTGTAGAATTAAACGACTCTTCTTCAGCACTCTGTTCGAACGGCGATTCTACATCACAACATGGACTCGGATCGTCCTCAGCATCATTAATGCTCTTGCTCTCACTTTGGAAAAATATCTGTCGATGTTTAAATGTTTCTTTGATTGTCCTTGAACCTTCCCGCCACACTTGCCATCGCCGCACCAGTGTGGCACGCCGCACCCTTTGGGAACCACTGATATAGACTAAGGATATTCAATGTCAGATGGCAATTTGAACTGCCCCATTTTCATCACTTTCCCTCCACAAATGTGAATCAGATGCCACCACGTCATGTCTTCTGACCCCGCATGATATTGAACACAATGATCAAATCTCAACTAAAGCATCTCCAATTAAAACAGTCCCGAATTTTCCAGCAGATCTGTAAGTGAACACAACGATCAAATCTCAACTAAAGCATCTCCAATTAAAACAGTCCCGAATTTTCCAGCAGATCTGTAAGTGAACTAGGGTTCACTGTTACTATTAAAGGTCTTTCATTAAGACAGAGGTGAATATATTGTTGTCCTCTCTCAGGGGAACGTTGGTCTTCGGAACAACATTTCTCCAAAGCAGGTGGAACCGCGGCTTTTGAATTATGGTACGGTAGAGATGGATAGATTCTTGGTAAGCAAGTGGCGATAGGCTGTTTGCATATGTGAGATTATTTCCCTGGACTGCGTCAAAAGCATTTGTATACATTTTTTTCCCTCCTGTACCATGGTTAAAACTGTCGAAACCATCCAGATGTGATCTCATGGACGGCCGATGAAACAGGTACAAAACTCATTTACTTTTGTATTCAATGCACTTTGCAGTTGGAATTTTGTGTGCTGTTCTGGTCACCTCACTGTGAGAGTGGATGTGATTGCACTGGAGGGGTACAGGAGAGATTCAACAGGATTTTTCCTGGGATGGTTCATCTGAACTATAAGGTGAGACCAGATGCTTTTGGATGTTCTTTTTTATAGTACATAGAAGTCTGAGGGAAGATTGAGGTGCATAGGGATATGAGGGGCATGGAGAAGATGAATTGGAAGCAGCTGTTCCCCTTGGGTTGAGGGGCCAAACACGAGGCGGCATAGTGCTATGGTATGGTGGAGCAGATTCACAGGGGATTTCAGAGAACATTCCTTTCACAGAGTGGAGAGTGGAAATCTGCAATGCACTGTCTGGGAAGGGAGTGGAAACTGAAAATGTTGCAAACTTTAAAAACTATTTGGATGAGCACTTAATACATTATAACACTGAAATGATATGCAACAATCGCTGGACAATGGGATTAGTGCGATTGTGGTGGTAGTTACTGTCGGTGCAGACTCGATGAGCCGAAGGATATTCTCTGTGTTGGACGATTCTATGACTCTATGACAATATCATTTTCTAGTCATTTGCTGTAACTACTATCAATTTTTTTTGTCATGTACTGGAGCAGAAATGCCTCGATACAACAAAGTAGTACAATCTATCCACCTGAATAAGATAATGATTTGATTTCCTGCAACGTGCACAGCTTACCTATAAGGAAAGTTCAGCTGCTAAATTTTTGATACCTCTCTTAAACTGCCTATCAGTATGTTCAGTCTTCATTAATGTCCTCACAGTTACTTCCCTGTCTATCTTAATATCATTCGCAAATTTAGAAATCATAAATTTGTAGTTCATTCCTTGATAGAGAAAGAACAGCAGCACAGATCATCGTTATGTAAGCCTTTCAAAACTGGATAGAGAAACTCACCAGGAATACCAATCAGTGTGAGCATAGGATAATAAAAGTATTGACTAACATAAAGTGCGTACTCGATCCGCCCATTCAACCAGCTGGCTGCAGTGTCAGCTGAAGCTACTCGAACAAATCCCTTTCCAACGTTGTAACATTCGAATCTATTGTTCTGAGACCCTGATCCATTGCTTTTTCATTCCAAACTATTGTTCCCAGATTCTCATCCATTGTTCTATCATTCCAATCGATTGTTCTCAGACTCTCACCCATTGCTGAGCCGTTCTAAATTATTGCTCTCAGATACAGATCAATTATTTTAATGTTTCAAACTATTGTTCCAATCCCTCCAATAACTCTCAGTTGAGCTACTGTTCTCTGTTGACGGTGTTACCAGTTCATAACTTATAGAAGTGACTCCCGTATTATTGAAATAATGATGCCCTCCCATCAGACATAATTATCACGAATCCATGGAGAATTAAATTCATTTCTGTCACTAAATAAACTGGTTCCAGTAACCTGTTTTGATTTTTGGATTCCGCGGCTTCAATACCAATGATAGTCAGTTTGACTGTCTGCGATAAGTTTAACATTATTTAATATAGTTATTAATAACGAACGTTTTGACTGTAGCAAATTACCTGCTTTGCTGAGACAAATCGACAGCTGAGAGCTGATCACTGATCCGAGCGGAGCACCGAGTGAATGGCACGGAATACGCACTCTCTTTTTTCTCCCTACATTCCCTCGGCACATCATGGTCACCACTTTGATATTTGAAAGTCGAAACGGTATATTCCCTGTATCAGATTGGACAGCCAACCACATTCGGGATTAGCGTATTTGAATCATCGCATCATCCTGCCATCATCTGCCACACTCCCCGCCCCCCACCCCTCCCCCCGACCCCCCGTTACCCCGCCCCCCGTCCCCTCTCCAACGGAAAATCACAATTCACTTTCCCCATGCCCTATCCGATGTCGCCATTCAGGCTGAATCTCTGTGTCTGATTGCTCGCAAACTTAACGCAGGCATTCATTCACAAAGCTCATCTAAAAATGGGGTGTGGGGCTTCTTTTTGGGGGTGGAGGGCAGATAGTAAGTGAGTTGATCGAGTGGAAGTAAGATGACCGAGACTGAAAGTGCATGTGCATTAACCCAAACCAGTGGAAATGTTCGACGTAGAGGAAAACGAGAGGGGCGATGAATTCTAAGGCACAATGGCAAAAAGTTTGAGGGACAATCTGAGGTGCGTTGAGACCAGGATCCCTGAGCAAGATAACTGATGAGACTTCAAATCAGTAACAAAAAAACAGAGTCGATTGCTTCGCCATGCATCAAGTGAAATTCAATGTTTAAATAACAAACCGTTTGTGGAATTAACAATAATTACTGTTGGAAAAAACGCAATGCGTACTAAAATACAGGTCTCATGAATTGAGGAAATAAAGTAAAAAGTTCACTAAACACTGTGTTTTAAGTATAATTCAGAGATCATATTTTGTCAATTTCTGTTCGTTAAATAATAAGTATCATTCAGTTACTTATCGATTTGGTGAAGTCGGGTATTGGACTGTGTTGTTGTGACTTTGTTCTTTATCGGATTCGCCGGGCGTTTGCCGTCCCGCCCGCCACGGAATCGGAGCGGAAGGGGGTGGACAATGGAAATGTCCGTTGACTTCGGGCGGTAGTTTAAGGTTTCGGGAGTCCTTTGTGCCATCACACATTATAAGTTGTCTGTTTGTGGTAACAGGCTGTGGCAGTGGGTCTTAATGCATGTAGTGAAACAAGATTTTTTTTTCAAATGTGGTCGCCACAATCTAAGAAGGATGCGATTGCACCACAACAGGTTTCAAGTTGAACGTGATCAGGAGATTTTGCACTCTCAAGTGTTGCGAGCTTATCTGGATTGTTTTCCTTTGAGCAGAGAAGGCTGGGAGGAACATCATCGAGGTGCACAGAATTATGGGTGGCACAGATAGAGTAAATATGAAGGAATGTTTCCCGTAGTAGCCCGACCATGACCAGGGGGCATAAATTATGGTAATGGCCAGGGGATTTCAATCGCAATAGAGGAAAAACATTTTTACCCTGAGGATGTTCAAAGTCTGGGACTCAATGTCGCACAGGGCAGTGAAGGGGGAATCCGCACTACATTTCATAAACATAGAGGTGAGTACTTCAAATGCAATAGCTGTACAAGAGGAGACAACACTGGAGGTTAAGATTCCCAAGGTAATGAGGGAATTGCTGACCAGCAGGCAGAGGAAGAGTCTGCGGCAGTGCAGGATTGTCCTGAAAAACAACGATACCGTGTTGGATACTGTTGAAGGGAACGACCTTTCAGGGGAAAGCAGCAACATCAAATTCGTTGCACCACGGTTGGTTCTGCTGAAAAGGGGAGGAGAATAAAAGTGTGAGGATGCAATCGTTATGGGGGATTCAATTGTAAGGGGAAAAGACAGGCGTTTCTGTGGCCGCAACCAAGACTTCAGGATGATATCTTGCCTCCCTTGTGCTCGGGCTAAGGATGCCTTGGGGCGGTTCCAGCACGTTGTAGAGTGGGAAGGTGAACAATCATTGTTCCTGGTACACATTAGTACCAATTCGATAGGTTAAAATAGGATGAGGTACTAAATGCAAATTATATGGAGTTACGAAGTAAGTTTTAAAATTCCGGACTTCAAAGCCTGTGATCTCAGGATTAATACCAGTTCCACGTGCTTGTCAGAGTAGAAATGACAGGATATATAGGATGAATACATGGCTGCAGCGAAAGTGAGAGGGAGAGTGTTTCAGATTGCTGTGGAAATTGCAGCAGTTCTGGTGGAGGGGGGACCTTTACGAACAGGACAGATTATACCTGGGCTGGGACAGGAACGATATCCAAGGGGGAGTATTGGCTAGAGGGGTTGGGGAAAATTTAGTCTAAAATTTATGGGAATGCGAACTATTCATGGAGTCAGATGAGGGGAAATCAATCACAAAAAAGACAGAAGAGGAATGAGAATAGGATATGCAGAGAAAGTAAGGGCAAATTCAAGCAGTTCTTCAATGAGAAATAGTGCAAACAACAACAGTAATGTGAAAAAGACGAGCCTAAATGTGCTGTGACTTAATGTCGGAGCATTCACAATACCGTGATTAAGTAATTACACAAATAGATGTATACTGGTATGCTATAGTCGGGATTTCGGAGAGATGCTTACAGGGTGATGGGAACTGAACATCGAGGGGTATTCAGTATTTTGGAGCGTAAAAAGGTAAAGGCGTTGGATTTGCTTTGCTAATTGAAGTGGAAATAAACACCATGCTGAGGAAGGATATTAATTCCGTTAAATGTGAAAGATATATGGATAGAGCTAAGAAAAAATAAGTGGGCGAAAAAGCTTCGGAAGTATTGTATATTAGCCCCCAAAATGTTGTGGTGATGTTGGGACTGACATTAAACGGGCAATGACGGATATATCCGCAAACGGAACATTTGTTATTATGAGTCATTTTAATCTGCATATAGATTGGGCGAATCAAATTTGTCACAATACCGTACAAGAGGCATAAATGGAGTATATACGGGATGCTTTCTGGACCAATATGTTGAGGAGCCAACTAAAGAACAGACCATCCAAGACTGTGCATTGTAGAATTATAAAGGAACAGTTGGTAACCTAGTTGTGAGAGAACAGTTGGTGATAAGCGATCACAACATGACAGATATTTTCAATAAGATCAAGAGTGACCTAGTTGATGCTGAGAATATGCTCCTAAATCATACGTTTTAAAAATGAACTGCAATGATTTGAGGCACGAGTTGGCAATGATAGATTAGGAAGCCTGACTTATACCGGTGAAGGGGATAGGCAATGATAAACATTCAAGGAGAACACTTGTAAACTGCAACAATTGCTTATTACTCTCTGGCGAAAAAGAAAACTGGAAAGGTGGCCAAACGATGGCTTCCAAGGGAAACTGGGAGAGGCATACATATTGGTAAGAAAAACAGCAGACCCTGCGGATTGTGAACAGATACAACTCAACAAATACCGACCAAAGGACTGGTTAAGAACTGTAAAATAGAGTACGAGTGTGAGCTTGTCAGGTAACGTTTTAACAAACTGTATATATTTATACAAGTTTATGAGTAGAAAAATTTCGGGGAAGACAATTGTAGGTCCCTTACAGATAGAATCAGGGGAATTTATAATGAGAAACAAAGTAATGGACGACAAACTGAATCCATACGTTTGTTCTGTCTTCACAAAGGAGGGCACAAAGAGTCTCAGAAACGTTTGGGAGCACACGGTTTAGTGAAAGGGAGCAATTGAAGGAGATCAGTTTGAGTAGAGATAGAGTTCGAAAACGTGGAGATGATGAGAGAAGCCAGTGGTTTTTGTTTATTTGGACTTTCAGAAGGCTTTCGACGAAATATCACATAAGAGTGTGTAGAGTGTGTTCTCACACCTCCTCAGACCATCACATCTTTATTGTATTTCCTTCCCAGTATCAAATCTGCGATTCTGATACATTTTTATTGATGTCATAGACAATTCAAGAGCTTCATTGTCCCCTTTCCCCACCTCTGCAACTAGCTCCATGGCCACCCCCACACCTCCACTGCCATTTCTCCATCAACGAGTATCCATCCCAGGTACAAATCTCTGTAATACCCTTTCTCAAGCTCTTCAAAAAAAGAAAGAAAAGTTAACTTTGATTTGTTAGTTATAAATAGGCTTACATACAGACTGTAACCCCTATCTGATCATTAGCACTTCCCAATCATATATCTATTCAAGTGGTGAGGATACCTTGTAGTGAGGGTTGCGCAAAGAGTTTATAAAGGCATATAGACAGGGTAAGTGAATCGTTAAAACCCAGGAGGTTGTACTGTAATGTAGGAAAATGTAATGTTATACACTTTGTTAGAAAGATTATAGTAACTGAATATTAATCAAACGAGGAAAGACTGCAGATACCTGCAGCAGGGAGAGATTCAGAATATTGGTACATAAATTATAAAAAGCTAGCATGCAGGAATAGGGAAGGCAAGCATAATGAAGTGAAGTGCTCGTGGAACAAGGCCATAAAGAGATTTAAAAAGACATATTGGAATGCTACGGTCGTAATTCAGCCAAACGCCAGTTCAGCGTCACCAACATGTTTTTTGTGCATCAAAGTTAATTGTTCCTCCTGCAGCTTATAGTCAGACAGCTTTCACCTCGGCATCTACAAGCCTGCTCCTGGTATAGTTACATGTTTCAAAAACCCGCTGGATGCACCCCACTTTGCGAGCCTCAGTTCTCTCAATAAGGAAGCTCCGACTCTAGGAAGCGCACAGAAATATATATTGATGATCTGCTGTGGTCTTTCAGGTCTCGATAACATCCTGCTCAGTTTCCAGTTCAGCCTGGAGGCCCACGTCATCAGCGCTCATTTCAGAGTCCATGTCATCACTGTCCAGATTGGGAACTCGGAGTCACCTTTAAGCTGCGGCCAGTCATTGGCAAGCCCTATCTCCATGGCCAGTGGTGGGATGCCTCGCGCACGGAGAACCTGACCATGAGGTGGCCTCTGTGCTTTTTCCGGTTGGCATTCTGAACTTTGATCTTTTCGGATACTGATCGTTATTTCACCCAAACGATTGCAGGGATACATTTGGGACCATGCTGAAAGTTCCTTTAATGCATCAGGTCAACCGTTGCATAAGTTATTTTCGATCTTGTCCAATCAAAGTTTCTTTTTCGGTTTTCCTGCTGGGACAATACTCTATCCACCACGTTTGTGAATTGGAAGTCCATACTTTCACGAACCGACATTCGATTCATCGCGATGCTGGAGCCACACATGTTGTTATGTAGGGTGCTGTGCGGTACAATTTGAAGAGGTCCAGTAAGGCGTTATGGTCGGTGACCATAAAATAATCACCTAAGACGCATTGGTGGCACTTGTCCATACCAAAAACGACCACCAGCTTTTCATTCCCAATTTGAGGTTATCATCATTTTGCATCCAACAGGTCCAGGAGGCACACACGATGGGCTACTCCATCTGTATTTTCAGCAATTGACATCACTGCACCAACTCTATATGGTGAGAGGTGACAAGATAAAATAAGAATCAAAATTTTCGGGTCGAAAGGGGCCAGTATATTAATGACAGTAACTGGCATTTAACTACAGATGAAGCCACTGCCTACACAGATTTCAAGGACCATCTGTGATATATTCGTAATAAGGTATGCAAGTTGGCAGCACCGAAGCCAAATTCAGGAAACATTTTCTGTAATAATTTACTTACTCTAAAAAGTATTGAATTCCGTGGTGTTAGTTGGGTTGATGTTTCCTTGATGGCTTTTAATTTATCCTCCACTGGATGTAACCACCTTCCATCTACTTGGCTGCCTAAATAGGTTACTTCGGCTGTATGGAAAACGCATTTCTTCCCCATCGAGCGTACTGCCACTCTGGAAGTCCTGCAATACTTCTTCTAGGTTCGGCAGTTGTTCCTCTTCTAAATCATCGTGACCAAAAAATCATCTATGGAAACTACTGCTTTGTCTCGCCGATGTAGGGTGTTTACTATTACCCTTCGGAAGATGACACACGCTGATGGGACCCACGCACACACTGTTGAGATCCCGAAGGGTAAACGGCTATATTCGTTCAGTCCTTTTTGTGTGTTGAAAGTCACAGATATTTCAGGGTAACTCGTCCAATTCAAGTTGAGGATAGGCGTGGTTCATGTCCAAATTGCAGGACAGCTTGCCATCCATTAACGTAGCGTACAAATCTTCAATCCTGGGCATGGAGTACAATTACGAGCTTGGATACCCGATTGACAGTTATTTAATTAAGACGAACTGAAGAGCAGTAGGATGGGCAAAGCCCATTCTGCAATTTGCACAGGTCTTATTATACCCAAGACTTCAAGGCGCGTTAGTTCAGTTTCCACGTTCTCTCGCCTGGATTTTGGGATTGGTTCAGCTCTGAAATACCCCAGGTGGAGTATTAGTGTCAACGTAGATCTTGGCCCTGACTCTTTCTATTTTCCCCAGGCCCTCCTGAAAAGCTCCAGGGTATCTCCTGATATCATCGTACAGTCCCCACCTGCCTCGCCTGCAGATCTTCAGCAGGTTAGACAACTGTAATCTGCAGGACCCAATTGTACCTCAGGCAGGCTTTGTCCATTCCCCGGACAACAATGAATGACAGACGATCTGATTGCTGTCCAGATGTCACTGCGGCCACTGTGGTGCCTTTTATTTGTAAATCTTCCCGCGTGTTGGTGTTTAGCTGGTCCTTCAAAACTTCCAAACTCAGGTATTGGATCCCCGATTGGATGTGCTTCCAGGTCTGTTCTCTGATAATGGAGACTGCGGCGCCAATATCCACCTTCATCTTCAAGAGATGGCCATTTACGTAACTCAACCATTCCCAGTTGTTATAATACGATTTAGGTGTAGTGTCCCTGTCTCTGTAAAAGGGGATACCTGCAAGTTAAATACAGAGAATAACTTTGGCTTTCTTCTTAGGCAGCACATTTTTATTTCCCATTTCTGATACATCACCATGGTTTTGCACTTCGACAACGCTTGCACCAGTGATTCAACTATCAAGTGCAGCTCTTTGGAGCATGTTCTTTAATACTCTTCGTGCTGGCATTGACTACCTAGTGATGCCTTTAGATTCCGATAATGAATGGGTATTTTTCATCCCTGATTGACACAAGCGTTCTGCATTGAGTACTGTTTGCATGTGATGCCTACCCCCGGCTGAAAGATATAACTGGCTGATGCCCCATGTAACTACTGATCCCCTTGTGTGGCATGTTCAATTGACAAGGCTACCTCAATGGACTTTATAAAGTCCACATTGGATTCTGCCAAGAGCGACCTTTGAGTAGTTAGGTCTTTTATGTCAAATACAAATCTGTCCCACAACATTTCATTCAGAGATTATCCAATTCCGCAGTGTTCAACAAGTTTCTGCCACCTGGCCAAGAACTCAGTGGCAGATTCCACAGGGGATCCGCAAGCAATATTGAAGCAATATCTCTGGAATATTGCAGGGGAGTTCAGGTTGTCGTGGATTTTCATCAGGCCTACCAGCTCATTATGTTTTTTGATTTGGGGCATCAGGAGAGGTTCGGCGTATTAATAAACTGAAAGTCGGGGCCCGGCATGCTGTTAGCAATGTCACGTTTTCTTTTTTTGTCTCCTTCAATGTTGTTAGCACGGACGAAATAATGCATGCAGTGTATTGGACCCAGTCTTCCCCCAATGGTGTCATAGGGTTCAAGTTTCCCGAAAGCATGCACAATTATTTTTTCTGACCAGATAAATTCTTGATGTTTGGAATTTGTCTGCAAGGAATGCTGGAGGAAAATGCATTGTTTTCTCCTCGATACCAATGTAATACTTCAGCCAAATGCCGTCCCCAACACCTTTTATTGTGCCCCAAAGGAAAAGACCACTCCCAAGTTTACAGCCATGTAATCCTCAACTCGTGATCTACAAATCCGATCTGGGCACAGCTACAGGCTAAAAATCCCCGGCTGGCTGTTCCTCATTGGGCGAGTCTCCACTCACTCGATACGGCATCTGGTAATCCACAAACCGCACGCTTATACTTATTGATGAGTACTGTCCTTGTCACTACAGGCATGTTGTTGTTTCTGTGTTTTACTTTACGTTGTATCCGGGCAGCATCAATGGAGTACAGTGAAAATATTCACCCAGTGAACATTTCAAGTGATCTCGCGAGGCAGATATTTTCATTGCGAGATTCAGATCTGAAAGTTCAGCTCAGGTGAACGTGGGGTGCAGTCGAATCAAGTACTCAACCTTTTTTGTTCAAACGCATACAACCCATCACAATCCACCTGCATTCAGCACATCACATTTCAGTTGCATACAGCACATCACATTTCAAGAGTATGCAACATATCAGCGTGGACCTCCAGAAAACGCAACATTGTTCAACTGCATGCAACCGATCGCAGTCCCCCGTCTCCTCAGCTTTGAAGAAGAGGAAAATTATCTCGAAACTTTAACCATGTATCTCTTCTCACAGATGTTGCCGCAGATGCTGTTCTTTCCCCAGTCTTTCCCCAGGTTCTCATTACAGATAGTAATAAGCTTGATAACATTCTTAATTTCAAAGAAATAATGATTTTTTTCTGAAACACTCCTCACCATCAAAGGATAATTGTATCCACCAGATTCAAAATAATAATTTGTAATACTTACACGGAACGAAAATTAATCTTGAACCCACAAACCCACTGAACATTTATTTTACAATTTATTTCGGAAACCCCGTGTAACAAAGGTGCGTTTTGTGTGTGGTTTCGTGATTCATATTTCATGTTCGCTGGATGCTATTATTCCTGATGAAGAATGCAGTTCATTACATGGGTGTCATGTCCACAGTATTAACTGGAAAAGCAAGCTACATTGAACCAATCATGGGTCTTACAAGTAAACATGGTGGTGGGGGTTGGGGGGGGGGGAGGGGGGGGAGAGGGGGGTACAGCTTCTGTGAAAAACGGATCTTACACCTGTAGACCTGTCACGAATACGAAATCTTCTGTAACCGTTTCGTGCTCTGGTTCAGGAAAATCAGATAACACTCTTTCGATTCCTAAACAATGTGAATTGATCCTATTGAAACTTAGTACATTTTTGCTATGTATGCTGGATGCATACAGAGCGTCCCCTTGTTCATGAGTCCAAAATAATCTGTCAGAGTCTCAGAATAAGGGTCAGGCCATTTAAGAATGTGGTACAGACAATGATTCTTTTTCGCTGAGATAGTGGTGCGTCATTCAAACGTCCTATTCAAATCATGAAAAGGTTAGATATCTAAATCAAATGGATATCTCTGAATATGGAATGAGTGGGGAAATGTCGAAGATGTACTGCATGATCTGCCACGACCTTTCCTGAGTGGGAGCTAAATCTCGACTGCCGAATTCCTTGCTTCAGCTGCAATGTTCCTTTGTTCTGAATGTTTAATTTAATTTTAATTACGAGGCCAGTAAAATATTTTTAATTTTTTCAGTGGTATTATTTTAACACGTTTTCAACGTGATAAACCAATGTATAATTTCAACAATTAGTAAGATCAACAGGCATAACACTTGCAGCAGGTGATGGGTCTCTTTTGCCCATTGTTCGTGTTGGCGTAACCTTTGCCATTTTTAACTTTACTGGGGCATGATTAATTTGGACACATATTGAGACACACAATGAGATAAAAACAACTGCACAACAAAGCACACAGAGATTGCTGTTGTTCCACAATTTGATCTATACCAGAATCAGTCCATTCCAGGCACCAAAAAGGGTGAGAACTATTTAATAAAGGTCATTCTAGTGGTACACGTCCCAACATGTGGAAAACCGAGTTCGGAGGTAAATTGAAGCAACTTTGAATCACCTCCGTGCCGGATTTCTTTCTTTTGCCTTTGTTCACTGGTGATGTAGCAAACAATTGGAAACACGGAACGGTGTGTGTTATATGCAACTTTTCAGAAAACACACATTGTAAATAGATAAGTAGTTTGTAAGGAAAATTTGGACAAACGACGATCTGAAGACTTCCCCATGGCACAAATGCTGCACTAATTCAGAATTGTGGGCGAGTATTTTTCTTGATTACTGAAACCATTCATATAGGCAGATACAAACTAGATTTACTAAGTTCGCCAGATGCTACTTTTTTCTTCATTATTCTACTTTATTCTTTCATGGAATGTTGGCGTCCATGGCAACATTTAAAGGTCAACAACATTGCTGGAGACTTGGTAAGACAGCATGTTTCCTTACTTACCAAAAGGGTACTGTTGAAACACATTGCTTTCATGGTCCTAATTTGATTTTTAATTCCAGATTATTATTTAATTCAAATGTCATCATTTACCATGGTGGGATTGGAAGAACGGTTCCCAGAGCATTCCTGTCCCAGAGCCTCCCAGGGCGGCACGGTAGCACAGTGGGTAGCACTGCTGCTTCACAGCTCCGGGGACCTTGGTTCGGTTCCCGGCTTGGATTACTGTCTGTGTGGAGTTTGCACATTCTCCTGGTGTCTGCGTGAGTTTGCTCCGGTTTCTCCGGTTTCCTCCCACAGTCCAAAGATGTGCGGGTTAGATTGATTGGCCATGCTAAAATTGCCCTCAGTGTCCTGGGATGTGTAGGTTAGAGGGATTAATGGGTAAAATATGTAGGGATATGGGGGTAGGGTCTGGGTGGGATTGTGGTCGGTGCAGACTCGATGGGCCGAATTGCCTCTTTCTGTGCTGTAGGGTTTCTAAAATTTCTTTGAAGATAGCCTGGGTCTCTGGATGGCTATTCTAGTGGCAACACTGGTATGCCACTGCATCCACCGTTTAAATATTTGTTTGCATCTTTTTACTCGAACAAAGGATCGAACTTTGAGTTCTGAGAACTTCGCGTTGAAAAATGTCTTTTTTTTCTATTCAGCGATTCTCCTTCTCTATCACTGCATGGAAAAATATTGTATTTTGCCTGCCAGAAATGAAGTAAATTTGCAACTTTCCCTTGTGGGAATATTAATTAGGCTCTCCAGTCAGAATGTGGGTTTGAATAAGAAACTGACCCCGACTCCAACATTTGACTCGTCAGTTGTTTGAAACAGTGAATAATGTTAAATGTGTATTCTTCTCTGATGCATATTCACTGAAGTATTTGCATTTCTGAAAGGCAATCGTGTCACTTAGATATTGCAGCTGCCACTGTGAAGGCCAGGGATGGATTGTGTCTTCTCCTGGCTGGATCTCGCTTGGAACGTTTCATTATATTTAGTTCCGAATGCTTGAAGAAATTTGTAGTCCGTGTTTTCACAAAAATCACTTCATCAGCATTGTGGTGCCGGGAAGTGCTCAGAGACGCAGTCATCTTACTGGATCCTTGAATAACTATCTGCAAAGAACCACAAAACCAGCAAGCAACAAACAACAGTTCCTGGTTTTAGTAACGTTACCACCAAACGTACCTTCCCTTTATGGGGACTATTTACTCCCTGCTCAATTACTGCATGTTTGCGGTGTTCTGCAGAGGTAATTTATTTTTCATTCATACTGAAAGTAGCTCCTTTAAATATATCATCCCGGAAAATAATTTCCCTTCTATGCATCTAAATGGCAACATCCAATTACCAGGCAGTAGCTTGCCCCTAACCCGTGCCCTGGTTAATGGAAAAGATGACATTTATGGCTTGTGTGTTGTGTCTGAAAGCAAAGATTCTCTATGTGTCTCCATCCATGAATGCTTTGTCAGTTACCAACCACCAACTTTGAGTCTCTGTAACAACATTTCCATTCGGTGTCACGACCTATTATTATATAAACACTCCATGATTCTTCCATGCAGTTAATGCGAGGACATACATGTGAAGAACGAACATGTGAATCCAGGGCTGCAATGTCAGTGACATCTGTACCACTCTTTCACTTGTCATGCGAATAATATATTGACATTCAATCTATTAGTGCAGTGTGACGTTTCTGCGTGTGCAGAACCGAACGATGAATCTTACTCAGGTGTCGCTCTCAGTACGAACTGTCCCAAACTTTTCATTTATTTTGATTTTTAGGACATAAAAATGTATTTTCTGACTCTGGCGTGAAGAACCGTGTCTTCGTGAAATTGTACGAAAATATCTGATCTGTACGTCACACCACTCTTAACATTTTATTTATGCTTGCTTAGATCTTTGTCGATAATATTCAGAGATCTGTTAACTTTATTCATGCCTATTTAATTTGCGTGCAATTTTGATCTCTAATTCAGCAGTCATTTTTGAAGAATGAGTTAACACCGCCTGTTTGCTCAGTGGCTGTAATTAATCAGTGTATCCATTGAGACAAGGTGTGTCTACAGAGACATCTCACAACGTATATTAAAGGAATCAGCTCACTGTGATGTTCCATAGAGTCAACAAGAACGTTCATTCATGAACTGGACTAACCCGATGAACAGAGAGTGCGAAAGAGACTACAATAATGGAAAGAGATCATCAATCAGTGGCAAGAATACTTTTTTCTATTCGGAATATACAAAAAATCTACTATCCAGTTCTCGCTGCTGTTGCTGTACCTGGTGAGTTTCCTCGTTCAATTAATAACATTTTGAATCGTGTTTTGCTCCATTACAACAGTTGTTATATACATCATGAACATCAAGCTGTTACATGCATTCAGCTAAATGGTTTTACTCTGTGTGAAATGTTGAAATCATATTTAATTAATGTACATTCAGACTTGCCAAATTATCTCTTGTGCACAACTGAACGTTTCTGCCTTCCATTCATCACTGTTTTTCATGGTGACACACATACCCTGCATGACAGGAATTTTAACATCCCCATTATTGCTCCCCAATCCCACAGGCATGGCTCCTGTTCATCTGTGGAACAACCAACAATAATAGTGCAGTTAAGACATTTATTGTGCTGCAACAGTGACCTCATGTGCATCCGGGATTTTAATTGCTCCACCATTTGCAGATGCACGATCAGCTGCCTCGGCGCTATGCCCTCCAAACCGCTCCCGCTTCCTACATCCACTGCTACATTTAACATTTGGCTCTGTGCCGAGCTCATTGAGAACACAATTTGTCACTTACATTTTTTTCTCTGCCGCTGTGTCAAATAAGATAAATTTATCTGTATTGATAATGTTCTTTCTTTGGGACGTTAAAATGTAGTTATAAACACCATATGCATATTTCTTGAATATTTTATGTGACAGTCTACCTAAACTGCATGTCTGTCTGCCTGTCTCTCTGTCTGCCTAACTACTGTCGTGGTTCCCCAGGACGACAATTTATTCACATCAATTAAAACAGAGAGTCTGAGCAGCGATCTTCCAAGCAATAGACTTTATTTCTCAGCACAAGCGATAAAGTCGGGAACGTCCGGAAAACTCCAAAGAGCCCTTGGGCTTACACTCTTTTATGTACATTTCAGCCTCCTATCTCAAGATCGTTATCTCCCTTTTACTGCCTGTCCTTGGTTGTAATCTTACCCTACAGCCCGCTCTTTCTTTGGCCACCATTATTTTTAGTTGACCCTTTATCTGTTTTCTTTGCAATCGGTCGTTCACTGTTATATCTCTTCGTTTCTTAAACCATGGTGGTTATAACTCTTGCTCTTATCTGAACTTTTCTGTTTGTACAATAATCGTGGTTTTGTAAGCTAAGGCCGAAAGTGTTTAGAAGAAAAGACATCCCCCCTGCTGATTTATGGTCCACTAATGTGTTGAGAAGAAAAGACACTCTCTCTGCTGACTTATGGTCCACTAATGTGTTTAGAAGAGAAAACATTCTCTCTGCTGGTTTATGGTCCACTATTAAGTTGAACCACCACTTGATTATATTAGGTCGGTCACACGAGGTTACTTTAGGTTATATACCCATCTCACTACTCACCTAAATCTGCTATATCATTTTACTAAAACCTGTGAATCTGAATTTCATACTAAACTCATACAATATCCAGTACAATTTTATCCAGTACAATTTCCCTTACAAGTCCCCCCTTTGAGGCTATCCCCTAGCCTCATCCCAATTACCAAGCTCAAATAATCCCCTTGCTCAATCCCATTTGTATTTTATTTTAATCACTTTTCCCAGGCGATGTGGAGGAGCCGAATATTTTGGTCAGGGATCAGTGTCCCAATTCTAACTTTATCATAATTTGTCTATCCCGGTTCTGATTTTTGGGTTGCTCCTCCAGATTGCCTGCCCCTGACAGTCATCAGCCAAAAACCTTCCCACTCTTGTCTAGGGAAGGGAAAAAGACTGATTCCTGTGTACAGACTAAGTTCTCCTGGTTTCGTGCGGACTTCAGCAAAGTGCTGTTGTTTCCACAAGGTGATCTTCCACTATTGTAGTTATTTTACAGAGTGACGAGTTTCAACTTCGACCAAGGTCATTGTGAATCCACTCAGCGGGGGCGGCTCAAGATTTTCCCATTCCTCTGTTTTTTCTCTCGAGCGTGAGCTGCTTAGCACCCGCGTCACCATCTGCCGCGCTGCCACTCTTGTAAGGAAGGATCTCAGGGCGGGTAAAAAACAACAAAATATCAATCCCAGAATGATTATTGTTGCGATTGCTACAGCTCCAGCTTTGGCAAACCACGCCCCCCCCATCTTCCTAATATTCTGTCCAGCCAACTCCATACCTCATGCCCAAACCCAGCATTTTCTTTCACTTCTTTCTTAAGATTTCTTAACTTATTCATGGCTTGTGTAAATGACCCCTCTGGATTAGTGTTATTAGGGATAAATGTGCAGCACTGATCCCCAAACATAACACACACCCCTCCTTTCTCTGCCAGGAGCCAATCTAACGCCTGTCGATTTTGCCACGCCATTTTGCTGGTCGCATCCAACTGCTCTCCTAAGGCCTCCAGGGCATCATTCGTATAATTAATAAACCTCTGCTGATTATAATAGATGTAATTGATCCACTCAGTATTCTTGCTGGGTGTGATCCAAACAAAGAGGGATTCAAACCCTGCAGCTGTTTCATTCCTAGCTTTGAACTCCTTCGGGATGCCGCGGGGCTGTCCGATTGCGTCCAATTTTATCGTAGGGTCAGGGGTATATGCCCTCTTAACTTTTTGTGATTTAATTTCTCTTTCCACCGGTAGTATCACAATGCTCTGGGCAAGCATAACTCGAGCACATCGTCCCTTCCAATTCTGTGGTAATTTTGCCAATAGCCCTTTCTCCGGGCCACAAAGCCACCAGAGATCGGCCAGTTGACTTTCTTGATAGTCTAACACATAAGGAGGGGGTGTCCATCCCCCTTCTGAGATGATCAGATTAAGAACATCGGTTATATTCCAAATCCTTTCACACTCTCCTGTGTAATTTCCCACACTACTTCCTGTGCTACTTTCCCTTCAATAGCAATCTTGGATTTGTAAGTTGGGCTCTACACTCCATTCCTTTGGGACCGCGTCCACTGCCGTTTTTGGCCACTTTGGACATCTGTGGGTCAAGTTGTAGATGCCCTTTTTTACCCCAGCAAACAGGATGCAGTGGTATTGACACAACGGCAGATCACCTTTACAAAGGTTATCACATGCGGATCCGGAACAGTCTATATTCTCATACGAGTAGTTCCGATTCCCTATCATATGATACCTTATATATGTGGTATATGGACGGCAATTTTCCTTTCTCCAGCTTTGTTGCCTGGTTCTACAGTCTCCTGATCCCCATGGTATATCAGTTACTTGGGTGTTAGGTTTCTCTGATGCACATACTACACACTCTTTCCCATCACTGTTTCTCTGACCTGTATACTCAGCCCATTTCCACCATTTGTTTTTCTGCGCTTTTTCCCAAATAGTATTTGTGCTTACTAATCGTTCACGTTTTGTTCGTCTTAATACTCTAGCTTCCTGATTCTGCACCCTTATGTCTTCTGTATCCCACTCTCCTTTTCTATGGGTCACGGAAGTTCCTAAGGGAAATAGTTTCCAAGTCCCAGGTGGGGAATGGGGCCCCTTCCCTGTCCTCACCTCCCTCGGCACCTTGACTAATAGGCTCAGGCTGGGCATTTGTATCATCAGCCAGCTCATGTACAGAACTACTTTCATCATCCTCTATTCTTTTTGTTCTTCCTTGGCTCTGTTCCTCTTCCCCACGATTCTCCCCGTGTATTTCTATTTCTTCCTCGCTATCACCTCTATCCACTCTGTGTACTTCTTCAATTTCCCTTCTCTCCCCCACCCCTGGTACCGTTCTGGTACAATGGTTCAAGTGATACCACAGTGTACTGCCTTCTACTTGCAACGCCGTGGGAGACACTTTGGTGACTTCAAACGGTCCTTCTCGTCTCGGTTCGTTCCAACGTCTCCGGAACTTTCTGATGTATACTCGATCTCCAGGCTTGATCTGATGTTCTGTTACCGGATTCTCCTCCTCCTTGGCTTTTTCCTGTTCAAATATAGTTCTATGTATAACAGTTAATTGTTGCATATATTCTTTTGTGCTTTGATCTAAACATTCTAGCGTAGGACCTCCTGATTCCCTGATCTTAGGTACCGGCATTACTCTTCCTGTCATCATTTCATGTGGGCTCAAATGTGTGATTCTGTTTTCCTGACTCCTATATTGCATTAGAGCCAATGGCAGAGCATCTATCCAGTTTTTCCCTGTTTCACTGCAAATTTTGCTTATTTTAGCCTTAAGGGTCCCGTTTGCTCTCTCCACCATTCCTTGGGATTGAGGGTGATATACGCATCCAAACTTCTGCTTTATTCGGAGTGCCGAGAGTGTCTCTCTCAGTGCCCTTCCTATAAACGCAGATCCATTGTCTGAACTTAATTGCGTGGGTATGCCAAATCTTGGGATAGTTTCTTTTGACAGGAAGTTAATCACCGTTCCAGATCCTTGATCTTTGGATGGCGTTGCTTCTATCCATCTGCTGAATCTATCAATAATCACTAACATGTATCTTTTCCCTCTTACCACCTTTCCCATATCCACATAGTCCATGCATAGATGTTTAAATGGTCCTTCAGGAATGGGTATATGCCCTATTGGGGCAGTAATGCCCTTCCTGATGTTATTCTGAGCACACACCTCACACTGACTTAGTATGTAGTCAATCGAGTTTTGCAGGTATGGTGACCAGAATCCTTCCTTCTTGATCTTTCTCGCCACTTCTCCTCTTGCACAGTGGTCCACTCCATGCGCTTCGCTAATTAGTACGGTTAGTAATGATGTGGGTGCTATGACTAATCCCTCCCCATTTCTCCATATCCTGTCCTGTTGTCCCTGTAGTGCTCCTCTATCTTTCCACATTGCCTTTTCAGCTACAGAGGTTTCCTCCTGTAACTGTGCTACATCCTCTAATGTGATATGAGGTTCGATATCCCCCGTACCTGGCCCTGGGTGCGGCCTTGCTATTTCTACTGGGGCTATCGTAGCCTCAATGCATCCTGACGCTTCTTTCGCTGCCTTGTCGGCTTTGGTGTTTCCCTGTGTGATGCTGTCTGCTCCCTTTTTATGCGCCTGACACTTAATTATGGCTAATTCCCTTGGACCCATCATGGCCCTTATTAAAGCCCTGATTTGACCTTCGTGTTGTATTGGTCCTCCTCCGCTTTTCATAAATCCCCTTTGCTTCCATATTGCCCCAAACAGATGGCAGACCCCGTGGGCATAGGCCGAATCAGTATAAATTTCCAATGCTTCCCCGTTTGCTAGCTCACATGCTCTGGTCAATGCTTTAAGTTCTGCCAGTTGGGCTGAACAGGGCTGTTCACATTTCTCTGCTTCTATGACTTCAAGTGTTTCCCCTTTCTGTTCAACTATGGCATAGCCTGCGTGGTTTCCTAAGTGATCCCTGTAACATGAGCCATCTACATACAGTGTCCTTTTCCCTTCTGTCACTAGTCCCTCTGCTCTTAAATCTTTTCTCAGTTTCATAAATGTTTTTGCTTCTCTTAAGCATTCATGTTCTTCTCCTTCATGAGGTAATGGCATGTAATCAGCTGGATTTACTCTGTTGCACTTTATTATCGTGATATCTGGAAATGTGGTTAGCATTCGATAATGATGGATCCTAGCAGGTGTCAGCACAAATTTTCCTTGCTCAATCAATTCAGCGACCTTATGGTATACATGTATGTTTATCGGATATCCCATTGTGACCGTGACTGCCTTTTCGTACGCCCACCAAGCTGCTGCCAGACCTTGATAGCACGGAGGGTATCCCATCGCTACGTCGTCTAGCTTGGTACTGTAATATGCTACAGCCTGCCTTCGTCTACCCTTGCAATTTTCCTGCATTAACATTGCTGTAGCAAATCCGGCTTCTCTGTTACTCACAAATAAGTCAAAGGGCTTGTCATAGGTCGGTAAAGCCAATGCTGGTGCCTGTGCCATTTCTCTTTTCACGTTTTCAAATGCGTCTGAAGCATCTTTATCCCATTTTAGTTTGGTTTTTAATTCGTCACACCCTGCCTCCTTCATTATCTTTCGTAGTGCCTGCGTTTTTTCGGCATAGCTTTCCACCCATTCTGAACTGAATCCTGTCATTCCCAAAAATGTCATCATTTGTCCCACCGTCCGTGGTTTCGGAACATTTAGTACTGCTTCTATTTGCTGTGAAGCTATCTCCTTCTGTCCTGCTGATATTTCTCTTCCCAAGTATTCTACCTTTTTCTGGCACAGCTGCAGCTTTTTCCTGGAAACTTTATGGCCCCCTTCTGCTAGTCTTTCCAATAGTTTTAAACTATCCTTCCTGCACTGTTCTTGTGTTCCTGTGCATAATAATAAATCATCCACATATTGTATCAGTGTTCCTTCCAACTGTATTCCTTCTAAATCTGCTCTCAACACCTGATTGAATACATGTGGGGAATGTTTAAATCCTTGGGGCATCCTATTGTATGTGTATTGTTTCCCCTCGTACGTAAATGCAAAGAGATACTGACTTTCTTGAGCTAGTGGTACACTAAAAAATGCCGAACATAGGTCTATTACAGTAAACCATCTACTTTCAGGTGGTATATTTGTCATCAAGGTATAAGGGTTTGGAACCTCTGCTGGCATATCTTCCACTACCTCATTAATTGCCCTTAGGTCATGCACCAATCTCCATTTTTCTCCGTCCGCCTTTTTCACTGGTAGTAGCGGTGTATTACACCTGCTCCGGGTTTCTTTTAATACCCCTGCTTCTATCAATCCCTTAATTGTCCCTCTAATTCCTTCAATTGCTTCTGTCTTGATTGGGTATTGCGGCCTATACGGCCCCTGACGTCCTATCTTTAATCTGACTTCAACTGGATTAGCGTTTTTGACCCTCCCTACATCCGTGTCCTGTCTGGACCACAACTCCTGCGGGAGGGAGTTCAAATCCTGCTCTAACCTCTCTCTCCACTCCAGTTCCTGTTTCTCGATTTGCACTCCTATTGTTATCTGCTTCGGTTTCCCAAGCATTTTAACATCCAAAATTATTTTCGTCATTTGTCCATTGCTGGACGTCCAAATATCTACATTGTCTGTCTGGACAAATTCTAAATCTTGTGCTCTCAACACCATTGGTCCTAGGTCTTTTGATCTGTCTCCCGGATTCACTTTCAATGTGACATGTGGCTCCGCCCCAGATACAGAGAACCATTTGTTAACCCATTCATTCCTAACAATGGTGAGGGCTACTCCCTCTAGTCCGATTAAAATACTTCCTGACTTTATTTCCTGTTCTCGTCCTGCCTCCCTTTCCCATTTCTCCTGTATCTCAGGTTCCTGCCCTTCATCAAATATCATTGTACTGTGTAATTCTGTTCTTGGACATTTGGCTTGTGGAACCCAAGTGTTTATAAGCTTTCCCCAAACTTCCCATATCTGTTTTTTAACTTGTTCCTCTATATCTCCCAACCAATATACATTAACCCCTTCCTTTCCTGGTATTTCAAGTGGATACATTCCCATCAAATCAATTCCTTGTTCAGTGCATTCTAATTTCAGTCCTAAACCTAGGATTGCATCCCTTCCCAATAGATTTAAAGGAGTTTTATCACATACTAAAATAGGTACATGGGTTGTCTTATTTCCAATGGTAACAGGCACCGGCGTCGTCATTCGAGCTAATGTTACTTTCCCCGAGAACCCCACAGTTTTTACAAACTGGTTTGACAATGGTAAGTGATCCGCATACTTCGTTTGCATGCACGTACATGTGGCGCCGGTGTCTATCATCATGGGGACCTCGATCCCTCCTACTCTAACGTTAACTATAGGTTCCTGCTCTGCAGTTTCTGTTATCTGTACGTACTGTCCTACCATTTCGGGGTTCTCTGGGCCTCCGTATGGGGAGTTCTGATGGTTTACCGGCCCTTGAAACATCGGGATGCTGTTTGGCGATCCTTGGATCAGTTGTTGGCCTGTCTGCTGCTGGTTTTCTCCCTGTCTGGGGAAATTCCGCGGGCAATTCCTTTTTATGTGCCCTGCCTCCCCGCACCCCCAACACACACCTGAAGGGCCAGGCAGTGGTCCCTGTCTCGGAGTCTGATGATTAACCTGTCCCTGTCCTCTCTGATTCTGATAGGGTGACCTACCACCTCCCTGTCCTTTCCCATTTCTATTCCAGTCAGTCTGACTTTGCAGGGCGTATGGGTTTTGATAATTTAGGCCATAGGCTCCTGGGTTCATGGACAGTGGGAAGGCAGAAATGTTATAGGTTATGACGGGCTGGCCTCCATCTCCGCTCCCCCCTTTGATTAGTGCAGGTATTTCCTCTGGCTTTTGCTCCACCATCATTGGTGCTATTTTTCTGGGTGCGAGATCCTCTTTTGCCTTCCGTTTATCCTTGCTTTTGATCTCCTCCAACTGTGCCTGAAGGAGTTTACGTTGTACCTCCTTCAGCTGTTTGTCTGCATTCTTTTCATCTTTGCGATGTCTCTCTACTGCATGGGCAACATAATCCACAAACTCTCGGTAATTTTTTGAGTCCAAGCCCACCACTTCCTCCAGCCTTGTCTTAGCTGGGGCTGGCAAGCCCTCTAGGATTGCAGCCCGGAACATGGAGTTGGTCAGTGGGTCTATTAGAATGTCCCTCTCCGTGTCCCTTCTCCACCTTTTTAATTGATTCTCCACATACACCGCTGCATTCTCCTCCTCACCCAGTGGCTCTCCCTTTAGGGTTTTTACATCCATTCGATTGGGGTACATATCCCGCAGGTACTGGTCCATTAGTGTCCCATCCACCGCTGGGTCATAAGCTGCGGTCGGGATGCCAGCACGTCTCATTACTTCCGCCATTTGGTCCATTCCTAGCACCTTTGTCAGGAGAGCTTTGATGTCGCCCAGTGCCATCCTTTTTCCCACCATCCCTGCCTCCAACTGTCCAATCCACCTTCCAGCCCCATCCAAAATATTGGGTAATTCATTAATTAAATTAGGCAAATCCTGACCTGACCAAGGGATATACTGCGGTCTGCCACCCTTCAGAATCACCGGGAATACCCTTTTCCCTCTCCTATCCACATCTGGAAACTTTACAGGTGGGTGCCTTTCTCGCCTTGATTTTCTTTGCACCCCTAACATTGATTGCCTCCCTTCGTCTTCACTACTCTCTTCTGTTTCTCCTTCCGTCTCTCTCGCCATTCTACCTTCCTCTGGGTGCTTCCACCTCCATCCTTGTGATGTCTCACTTGCATACTCGCAAAAATCATTTCCTGTTTTCCCCTCATATTTATTTCTAACATTTTCTCCTCCCTCTTCTCGTTCTTTTTCCTTTTCCATTACCTTCTTTGCCCATTCCAAAAGTTCTACCACCTTTACTTCATCCTCTAACTCCTTCCTCCTTTGATTCAGCTCCTCCAAAACCTCTTCTGTTTTCCTAGCTGCTTCCTCTATACCTTGTTTCTTTTCTCCCTCCTTTCGTGTACATTCCTCCTTCGTCATCTGTTCTATGTCATATTCTCCCTCAAAATTCATTGTGCCTGATATAACTGGGTACAGTCCCGTGGAGCTCTGTTTCTCTAAGTATGGGGGTGGGGCTACGTTTGGATCTTCCAATTTTGCTTTTTCCTCAAGTTGTACTGGCATCTGCATTCTACCTCCCCTCCATACCCCTCTTCTCTCTTTCCCTTCTTGTTGGAATAGGGCTAATATCTCTAACTCCTTTTCTCGCTTCTCCCTTCTTTTGCTCGATTTATCCTTAATCTTATAGTTCTTTATCATTCCCTTCTGGTCCTCACACCTCTCTATGGACCATGTGCCTTCCTCCGGCCACTGTGTATTGGTCTTATTTGTTCTTTTGGCCCATTTTTTAGAGACGTGTTCTATATCTCCCCTAAGGGCTGGGAACTTATCCCCTAATATCTCCACTGGTGTCTTAACTTGGTGCGCCATTACTCGTCTTTTTGGATCACTGTCGCAATTTTTGTCACTTAATCTGTCAGAGTTAGGTATCACAGTGATTATTACTTGCTGTATTGTTTTTTCCGTGCTCAGTCCCCTGTTTACCTTTCCTTTGGATTTCTTTTGCCACTATCTGTAATTCTAACCGGGGTCCTGATATCCACTTCCCCGTAGTCCCCTGTCCCGGCACTATCTTCCTCTCCCGGGCCAGAGGGTAGTGGGTTTTCACTTGCTCGTCTATGTGTATAAGAATCCTGTATCGGTCAGATCCCTTTATTAATTTCTCTAGGGTTTCCAATTTTATTTCGTCTATCCAATTCCTATCGACTACTCTTTCCCATTTTACATACGGCCACTCATTCTTTATCTCCTCTAAGTTAATTATGTGTGTAATCTTTTTCCAATCCAGTGTTGCTTCCGTTTTTGTTATTATTCAAAGATTAGTTATTTTCAATCTTGTCACCAGGCAGTTTTGTCAGGGTAATTTTTCAAGTTGTTAGTTATTACCCTACCTATATTCCGACTCTCTCTCTTATTTCTGTCCTTCACGCTGTTTTCTCAGACCAGTTTGTTCAAATTGGTCTTTTACTTCCTCTATTCTAGCTGCTACTCCCCTTTCCTGTGGTTAAAATCCACTCCTGTGCTTTTGGCTACTGTATTAGGTCGGAGAGTGATCTCTCACTGATCTCTCTCCCTCTCGGTTGACGTCCCTTACCCGAGGTCCTGGGTAGGTTTGGACTGGCAGATTTTCCCACACTTACTCTCTTCTGGGCAAGTCGTGACCTGAAAAACCCGCTCCAAACCGCTTGACTTAACCTAATTGCATTACTTTAGCTTTCGGCCTTTTTCCCGTCTCACTTTTTACCCATTCACAGACAATACAGTATTCGCAGCGCGCTTTTGCATGCAAAAATTCTGCTCTTCGGATCAGACTCAGTCTGTCAAAATTTTTGCACAATTTGGTTTTACCTGTGCAGGATATCTTTTTGGGTTGGGGAGATCCAGGACCAGCAGAGAGCCGGGCGCACCGGGCCTCGAGAAAACCCCTTTCTGACAACAAGGATTTACATGCATGCAAGTCTGCTTACCTTGTTGACAGAAGGCCGGCTGGGGACCTCTCGGTTCCGGTTGGACCACCGTCTCCGCTACTCCTTCCAGATGCTTTTCTGGGCGATCTCTCACCAACCCTGCTAAGCAGCGCCAATTTTGTCGTGGTTCCCCAGGACGACAATTTATTCACATCAATTAAAACAGAGAGTCTGAGCAGCGATCTTCCAAGCAATAGACTTTATTTCTCAGCACAAGCGATAAAGTCGGGAACGTCCGGAAAACTCCAAAGAGCCCTTGGGCTTACACTCTTTTATGTACATTTCAGCCTCCTATCTCAAGATCCTTATCTCCCTTTTACTGCCTGTCCTTGGTTGTAATCTTACCCTACATCCCGCTCTTTCTTTGGCCACCATTATTTTTAGTTGACCCTTTATCTGTTTTCTTTGCAATCGGTCGTTCACTGTTATATCTCTTCGTTTCTTAAACCATGGTGGTTATAACTCTTGCTCTTATCTGAACTTTTCTGTTTGTACAATAATCGTGGTTTTGTAAGCTAAGGCCGAAAGTGTTTAGAAGAAAAGACATCCCCCCTGCTGATTTATGGTCCACTAATGTGTTGAGAAGAAAAGACACTCTCTCTGCTGACTTATGGTCCACTAATGTGTTTAGAAGAGAAAACATTCTCTCTGCTGGTTTATGGTCCACTATTAAGTTGAACCACCACTTGATTATATTAGGTCGGTCACACGAGGTTACTTTAGGTTATATACCCATCTCACTACTCACCTAAATCTGCTATATCATTTTACTAAAACCTGTGAATCTGAATTTCATACTAAACTCATACAATATCCAGTACAATTTTATCCAGTACAATTTCCCTTACACTACCTATCTATCTATCTATCTATCTATCTATCTATCTATCTATCTATCTATCTATCTATCTATCTATCTATCTATCTATCTATCTATCTATCTATCTATCTATCTATCTATCTATCTATCTATCTATCTATCTATCTATCTATCTATCTATCTATCTATCTATCTATCTATCTATCTATCTATCTATCTGTCTGTCTGTCTGTCTGTCTGTCTGTCTGTCTGTCTGTCTGTCTGTCTGTCTATCTATCTATCTATCTATCTATCTATCTATCTATCTATCTATCTATCTATCTATCCATCTATCTATCTATCTATCTATCTATTCCTCTGTTGGTCCGCCTGCCCGTCTGTCCTTCCGTCAGACTGTCTGTCTGTCTGTCCGCCTGTCTGTCTATCTATCTACACTACGTATATATTTCTCAAACTATTATTAATGGTATATAATTGACAATTTTGCCTTGTATCGAATCTGATTTGCTCTGGCTCCGAATCCAAATGCAGGGTTATCGTTCACTTTCCCGTATTTCTCAAATGACACGAATGTTCCTTTTCACGTTGTTTGATGAAACTCAATCTTAATGGTCTGAAGTGTAAGCTTCGTTATGCATCAATATTCAGCGTTCTATGATCGCGTTTTTTTTGTGAAAAATGATCGAATTACAGGGTGATCTGGCATGACTGATGGAATATCTAAGTTGGTCGAAGAAAGAGCATTCTTCCATTTCCAACTGTCCTTTCTAATAAGCATCTCCATTGAGGCATCTCGATCTTATTCGGCCACAGACCAGGAGGAAGGAATAGGTGGCGCTCGCAGCAGCAGGCGTTCCCTTGTTGTGAAACGAGATAGCGAACAGTAAATATCAAAGAATGAGTTCACGGGTCATGTGTCAGTTAGTTCACACAACGCAACACGATGCTGAATGTTAAACAAAGAGCAGTGAAGAGAATAATTGCAGGGTAGGTAAAATGTAATTGTAAAATGGAAGCTAAATGCCACCTTTAATCTTTTTAACATGGAAGTTATGTGACAGGTGTGGAGAGGTTGAGAAGGGGTCAATTGAAAGAGCCATTGGTTGAGGTAAAATGTGTGACTAACGAGTAAAATGGGTAGTTTGCATGAGTGTTCTGGAAGTACTTATTTACAATGGGACGGAATAAACGACTTTGTTAGAACAGTGCAACAGATGAAAGCATAAATACATTAAAAAGCCAGACTTTTCAAACGACAGCAAGTTGTAAGGGGTGGCGGTTGGGTGGCCGGTGGGGATTCGCTGTTGCAAAAGGGATGGCTAACATTCTGTCCACAATATTTTAGTTTTGACGGGATGCAGCAATTTCTGAATGACTGCTGGATTACAAAATGTCAGATAATGTACAATAATGGATAAACCGGGCAGTCTGGTGCAGCAGAAAGCAATTTACTGTATGAAACAAAACTCCAGATGAAAAGATTGTGGCATTTAGCATAATAACGGATACAAAGAGAGGGCCAATATTGTTTTATTGACGCAAACTGTATTTGGAAAAAGCAATGCTTCTGTATTATACAATGAGCTGGGACAAAGGGAGTAGAAGGTAAAACAGATGAAATTCTGCCAGCCTTTATTTCCAAACGGTTTAAGATAAACAGCCATATGTTACGTTGGACACAAATGGACTAATAGTGCCGCAGGACATAGAAAACATGTTTTGGCAGCAGTAATAAAAACAATCATTGAAGAGAATATCTGTTTTTTTATTTCACTGGCAAGAATCTTCACGGTTATTAATTACTATAATAATTGGAAACAACACAATGTCGCAAGTACCAAACTAAATGATTCATTGCTTGAGAAAAAAAAATGTATGCAACCACGTGTTCAACAGCACATCTTCATAGGTCTGCTCCTAACAGGCCTTGCAGCACTGAGGGTGTGCGTCCTCGCTTCTGATACTGCAAATTTCATGCGCTCGCACCATTGATTCCAGACGATTCAAGAGGCCCACGAAGCATCGCCCCTTAAACCGTGAACACTGCCACACTCCATTCTGCCTAATCCCTTCGACTATCCATAGTAAAACGCAAAGTAAAACACTTAATACATAGGCAGTTAAGCAACAACTTTGCAGGAGGACCAGCAAGGAAAGTAAGTTTATAACATCAGCCAGTTGCATGTCAGAACTGTGTCGGGGTTTCTTCAAACAAGAGCCAACGGCACAGGATGCACTGATGGAAGAGATGTGCTAACACCACAGGAACTAGACTCTTGCCCGCGCCATCCTCTACCTGCGCCACCAAAGCCAGGTGTGGCCGTAGCCCCATCACAGGCTGCAGAATATCTGTTGCAGTTGCTAATACCTACGAACTGAACCTAGGAGCTATTTGTTTGTCGCCAGGGGCTTGGTTCCACTCTCTTGTGCAAGGAATCAACATGCCTCTTCAGTCGACGGCACAGTGAGGACAGCTGTGTCATCTCCACAAATCTCCCTGGTACCTGGTCTGGTCCACCACACAATCTCCTTCCCAAGACAAGGTCGTCCACATGATGCTTTTTCTAAGGGGCGTGCCTCCATTACCATGTGCTTTAACTTTACATAGCAGTCTGCTATGTGAGACCTTGTCATTAGCCTTCTGCAAGTCTAAAAAAAACAAATCCCCTGGTTTTTCTCGGTCATCTCTACTGGCATCCTTAAAAAAAACAATAGATGCGTCAAGCATGATTTTCCTTTGGTAAATCCATGCTGACTTTCTCTGATTACAACAAATGGAGTTATGAAATCGTTGATAACAAACTCCAGCATGTTTCCCAGTGCCGACGTTTGGCTTACTGGTCTATAGTTCCATGTTTTCTCTCTCCCTCTCTTTCTGAATAGTGGGCTGATATTAGCGAACCTCCAATCTGTAGGAACCACTCAAGAGCACAACGAATCTCGGAAAATAAACTTCAATGGAAAAATTATTTCCAGGGCCACGTCCTTAAGTACTCTGGGGTAAATATTAACAGCATCTGGAGATTTATCCACCTTAAATCCCATCAGTTTCCCCAAAACCATTTCTGTACTCATGTTGATATCCTTCACATCCTGACTAAAACACGTTTCTCTCAGCACTTCTGCTATATTATTCATGTTTTCCTTTGTGAAGACTAAAGCAAAGTACAAATTTAATTCACCAGCCATTTCTTTGTTCCCGATTATGAATTTTCGCATTTCGGAATGTATGGGGTCTACATTGTTTTTTGTCAATCTTTTCTTTTTACATCCATAGAAACTTTTACAGTTAGTTTTGATGTTGCTCGCTAGTTAATTTTCATACCCTATTTTCCATTCTTAATCAATCCCTTGGTCGTCCTTTGCTGAATTGTGCACTGCTCCAAATCCTCAGGCCTGTTTCATTTTCTTTTCAATGTGTATGCTTCTTTCTTGAATCTGATACTATCATAATTCCCCTTGTAAGCCATAATTTTCCACAATTCCCTGAGCACTCTTGCGCCAAACAGGAATGCACAGCTTTTGGATCTATTCGTTTGTAAATGCCTGCCATTGCCTGTCCACTGTCTTTCCTTTCAGTAATATTTTCACGTCATCATGGTCGATTCATGCCTCAAACCATCCTCGTTATTCCGCGCTCAGCTGGGTGGACATCATATACCTATTGAAACAATTACAGTCACCACCACCATTCCACTATGAGACGGCCCCCACTGAATAGAACCCAACTTCACAGGTTCTCTCCTCGCTGCTTGGAACTATGATTGCATTTGCGCTGCCTTTTCTTAGTGCCACCCTGTCAGCATTATTTTCTTGACCTTCGATAGGCATACATCTCCATCTGTCCACAACTTAATGTAGGCGGCCGAGACAGGCAGGGTTTCCAGCAAGTACAAGGCCGATGCAATACTGTCCAAGATGCGAACAAAGAACAAAAGAAAGTACACCAAAGGAAGAGGCCCTTCGGCCCTGTGCCGACCATGATGCCCCAACTAAACTATAAGTAACCTTTTGCTCTTACTTGATCCGTATCCCTTTATCCAAAGAGAAAATGGTGGAAAATCTCAACAGGTCTGGCAGCATCTGTAAGACAATCAGGACCCTGAACTTCCAGTTGTTTGCCAGTTTAAGACACTATCCTCTTCCCATCCCCACGTGTCTGTCCTTGGCTTACTGCAATGTTCCAGTGAAGCTAAACGCAAACGGAAAGAAGATTTGTTTTGATCCTTCACTCCTTATCCCTTTATTCCGTTCCTATTGATGTACCCATCCAGATGCCTCTTAAATGTTGATAACATGCCGGATTCCACCGCCTCCTTTGGCAGCGCGTTCCAGACACCCACCACACTCTGCATGGAAAACTTCCCCGCACAATTTCCCCTTCACCTTGAACCTGTATCCAGTTGTAATTGACACCTCCACACTGCGAAAACGTCACTGATTATCACAACGGTCTATGACTTCCATCGGGTCTCCCCTCAGCCTCCGTCTTTCCAGTGACAACATTTGTTGTTTATTCAACCTCTCTCCGAAACCAGGCAACATCCTGGGGAACATTCGTGGCACTCTCTCCAAATGTTTAACGTTCTTCTGGTAGTGTGGTGACCAGAACTGCAGGCAGTAATGCAAATGCGGTCTAGCCACGGTTTAATGCAGCTGTAACATGATATCCCAACACTTGCACACAATGCCCTGGCTGATGAAGGCAAGCATGCCACATACCCTCTCAATCAACTTGACTATTTGTGTTTCAACTTTTCAGGAAATGTAGACCTGCACGCCCACATCCTTCTGTGTGTTTATGATCTGAGAGTTCTGGCATTTATCGCATAATTCACACCTAAATTTGAACCTCCAAAATGCACACTTAGCATTTCTCCGGATTAAACTCCATCTGCAATTTCTGTGCCCAAGTCTCCAGTCTATCTGTATCCTGTTGTATCCTTTGACAATCCCCAGAAATATCAGCAACTCCACAAATCTTCGTATCATCTAACAACGTAACAATCAGACCACCCACGTTTTCCTACAGATCATTTATTTATATTAAAGGAACAGAGGCCCTGATCTCTGCGCAATACCAGTCGTTACAGATCTCCATTCTGCAAAACATCCTTCAATCGCTACTCTCTGTCTTTTAGGGCCAACCCACTTCTGTATTCATTGAGCCAGACCACCCTGGTTCCCATGTGATTTTATTTTCTTGATCAGATTTCAGCTTTGTCCGTAGGATTTACTCAGACAGAACAGGGGGAGTAGGAAAAGTAGTTAAAAACTTTCTTGAACGATATGGGAGCTAGTCTGTCTCTGATAGTAAGAGATGAAAATATTTGCACTCCTTCTGAAATATTGCCTGAGAGAATAATAATCTGGGGATTAAATAGAGAGAGGACTACGGCACCCCTGTGTAATTTAAGGCAAGAAAGTCCAATCAAGGCCGGCAAAGTGATAGTGGAAATGATGTAAAACTCTGCTATTCCAGGAATACAGTTTGTTCTTGGAAATGATATTGTGGGAGTGATTGTCGTGGAAAAGTAAACCAGGGAACAGAGGAGTTAAAAGAAAAAAATCTTGGATTTTCTTTCGGACAGTGTGGTGACAAGATCCCACTGCCATACACTAAAACAGGAAGACAGAACACAAGAAAACGATGAAAAAGTTGAGGTCCACTTCGCTGACACTCCGTTTGATAAGATGGTAACGGCAAAAACCTAAGCAGGTAGAGGATCAGGCAGAGGTGTTCAGATCGAAAGATTAATGGTGTTGCAACAAAAATATGAGGCGATAAAGGATTTGTATCATGTAGCCTACATGGAAAAGCAATCGGAGTGCATTCCAGAACGCTATTGCCTTAAGGAAAACATCTGAAGTGGAAATGGAGAGTTTGGCAGGTTAGCACATTTGAGAAATGGGCGGAAATTCTCTGGATTGTGTTGCCTTTAACATGCAGAAACGAAGTATAGCGGGTAGCACACGAATTATCTGAAGGAGGTCATCCAGGAGTGAGGAACACTCAGCCTAAGATAGAGAAGCATTTTTTTCTGGCCTGGATTAAATAAAGATGTAGTTGTATTTTGCCGTATCTGTTATATGTGTCAAATGGTAGGAAAGCCACAAGCAGTGATAAAACGAGCGCCTTTTATGCAAATTCCCACATTTGAAGAAACATTTAAACGACTTACATTGGATTTTGAAGGTCTTCTCCCTACATCGAAAAATGCGGATCAGTATTTCCTTACCGTATTGGGTGTGTCTACTACATTTCCAGAGGCAATTCCATTGCAGAATGTCAAGGAAAGCTTGCTTTCTTTACACATTATTGTTTACTCAGTGTGATTCAGTCAAACCAAGGGTCCAAACTTACTGCCAAATTACTTAAGTAAGCCATGGAAATTTTAGGTATCAGACACTTTACATCGAATGCGTAACATCCTGAATTGCAGGGAACATTGGAAAGGTAGCATCAGACCCTAAACACCAGCTGAAAGGCTGAATGCCAGGATTACACAAATGACTGGGATAAAGGTATCACATTTATATTATTTGCTGTTAGAGATGCGCCAAATGAATCGACTAAGTTTACTCCATTTCAATTGATATTTGGTCATGAACTAAGAGGGTTTTAAAAATTAATTAGGGAAATGTTGGTAGGTCATAAGTCAGGGACCACACAATTGGATTATGTATCTGAGTTGAGAGAAGGATTAACCAAAGTAGGTGAATCAGGTAGACAGAATTTGAAGGTGACACAACACCGAATGAAGCAAGAAGCAGATACAAAACTAAAATTTGTACGTTTGTCTGTGGTTAGAAAGATTTGGCGCTATTAACAGTGGTAGGAGATCCTTTCAAAAGGAGGTTTAGTTGTCTTTATCAGGTTGACAAGAAGTTAAGTCAGGCTAATTGTCTGGTAAAGATGCCACTTAGGAAAAAAAAGACAGGGTATGTCATGTGAACATACTGAAACAGAACTATGACAGTGAAAGGGAACTGCAGAAACAGTTATTAGTTACTGCCAATAAGAGTAAGACATCACATCCAGACGATTTGAATTTTGATGTGCCTCAGCATAAATTGAATAATGAAGAATTCCTCAAGGAATGGAATAGGGTAGTGAGCTATCTGCCCCAGGAACAGGTAATTTAATTGAACCACTGGTTGCAGTGCTATGAAGAACTATGTCGAAATAGAACGGGGAAGACTAATGCCACAGTGCATGACGTTGGCAGAGGTCATGCTGTTCCGATAAAACAATACCCCTGTCGGTTTAATCTGCTCAAAGCAGCACAGGTTTAGAAGGAAGTGGAAGCGATGCGAGAAGAAGAAATTGTAGAGCCGAGTCAAAGCCCATTGTGTTGGTTCCCAAATTTGATTGCACTCAACAATTCTGCGTAACTTATCGGAATGCAAACGTTTGACCAAATCTGATTCATACACAATTCCAAGGCTGGAGGATTGGGTGAAAAAGTAGGGCAAGACTCTCATATCACAAAGATCAACGTACTTTGCGGTTATTGTCAACTACCTTTGACAGAGAGAGCAAAATATGTTTCTGCTTTTGTAACCCTAAATGGGCTACAACAATTTAAAGTAATGCCTTTTGTGATGAAAAACGCACCAGTCGCTTTTCAAAGGCTTATGAACAAAGTTGTTGCACGGTGGACGAATTGTGCTGCCTATATGGATGACTAAGTGATCTTCAGCCATTCATACAAGAACACATGAAGCATCTGGCGGAGCTGTTCAGGAAACTGCGGGAGGCAAAGTTAGTGATAAACTTGGCAAAAACCGAATTTACGAATGTGGAAGTGACATTCTTAGGGGAAAAGATTGAATACGGACGGATGTCATCGATAAACATGAAGATGAATGCCATCGAGATATTTCCAAGACCAACTTCGCGGCAGGAACTGCTACGATTTTTAGCTTTGAAAGGATTCTACAAGAAAGTTGGATCAAACTTCAGGAGTGTAGTGAGACCGTTGATAGATATGTTAATAAAAACATGAAAATGATTCTTACAGAACAATGCCAGGAGGCATTTGACAATTTGAAGCAATGTTAACTCCCACACCCGTTTTAGTCACGCGAAACATTCAGGAACCCTTCAAAGTCGCCATCGTTGCCAGCGATGTGGATGTTGGAGCTGTGCTGTGACAGGAGTATGATTGTGGAATTAAAAGACCAATCGGTTATTTTTCAAGAAAAAACATCAACATCCACCAGAAAAAATATTCAAACATTGAAAAAGTGATATTGAATTTGGTAATAGCCTTAAAACATTTTAATGTTCACCTTGCAAACAATGCATCAGAGACGGTGTACACCATCGTTTGATATTTCTGGAAATATTTGAGGAAAATAATACCAGATAATTTTGTTGGAGTCTAATGTTAAAAGCATTTAGAATCATAGAATCCCAACAGTGCAGAAGAAGGCCATTCGGCCCATAGAGCCTGAAGCGACGGCAATCCCAACCAGACCACATCCCAGTAACCCCACAATTTACCCTGTTCGTCTGCCAGACAATAAGGGGGCAATTTCCATGGCCAATCAGCCTAACCCGCGAATTATTCAAGTACAGGAGGGAACTCACGCACACGGGGAGAATGCATAAACTCTACGCAGACAGTGACCCAAGGCTGGAATTAAACTCGTGTCCCTGGTGCTGTGAGGCAGCAGTGGTAACCACTGTACCACCGTAACACCCATTTACTTTACAGATTGTACATGCTGTGGGTCGTGAAAATATTAACGTGGATGCTTTAACACGAGTTTAAATGAAAAATGTTTATATATGATAGAAATGCTAGAGTTCAATGTTATATATAAATAGAATTATTATGAAACATGAAACTCTGGATTAATGAACTATGGATCTCGCAACATAATGAACTGAAGGTTAAAAAAAAAGTGAAGCCATCTTTTTTATGATGATGGTTCATTTGTTTCTTGGTGGGGGGGGGGGTGGTGTTGCAAAGTCGATTAGTCTAACGGTACATTGAAAAGTAGGACGTAGAATTTGGTATTTGTAAAATTGTAAAATGCAAAAAAAGAAAACATTGCATGGTTCTGTTCAAAGGTGGCGTTTTCTTTTGTGTTTCGAGTTAAAAATGGCAAGCACATCGAGTGCCCAAACTGAAACATTATATCGAAAAACCAAGAGAACAGGCTTTTGAATTTAGCCAATCAATTTGCATCAGAACAGGCTTTTGAATTCAGCAATAAATTTCAATTGGTCACTTAAATACCAACAACGAACTAAATTTTGCTCTGATGGTTTTTGCAACCTAGGAATAGTCCGATTGTGGGGGATAATGATATGTCATCAGGGGCATAAAAGAAAGGGGGCAGTGGAACAACGACAGAGAAGAACTGCCACCTGCCACAGCTCACAGTTCTTAGCTCAAAGCCTTGACAGCAAAGGTACCCAATAAGGAAGAGAATAGAAGAAAGAAGAATCAGCAGAGAAAGCCCAGGATATTACAAGAATATAAAACCCGGTTGTAATTTAGGGAGCGACTAAAATTGTATTTATTTGTTAATGAGTGGGAATTATATTTGTTGGAACAGCATACCATTCGAGTTTTGTTTATTTTTCGGTTTCTTAATAATTTTGTGTTCACGCTTAGTTAGATAAATACATTGTCTCCTGTTGATTTCATGATGTGGAGATGCCAGCGTTTGACAGGGATGTGCGCAGTAAGAAGTATCACAACACCAGCTTAAAGTCCAACAGGTTTATTTGGAATCACGAGCTTTCGGAATGCAGCTCCTTCATCAGATGCACGGAGATTGGTTCACAATCATGGCACATATACGCAAAAATACAATTGAAAGATAATTACAGGTCAGAATGTGAAGAATGGTTGGAATGCGAGTCTTTAAAGGTAATCAAGTCTTTACAGGTGCTCACAGTGTGCATGGACAGAGGGATAATCACAGGTTAAATAATTGTGAATTGTCTCAAGCCAGGGGAGTTAGTAGGATTTTGCAAACCCAGACAGTATGGTGGAGGTTAGAAGTAGTTTGACATGAACACAAGAGTCCGGTTGGGGCTGTTCTCATGTGTGCAGAACGTAGCTATCAGTTTCTGCTCGGTGATTCTGTGTTGCCCAGTGTCTTGACGGCCGTCCTGGAGAACGCTTACTCTAAGATCGGAGGCTGAATGCCCTTGACTGCTGTAGCTCTCCCCGATTGGAAGGGAACACGCCTGTCCGGGTATTGTAGCACGGTGTCCGTTCATCCGTTGTCCTGGCGTCTGCATGGTATCAGCAATGTATCACATCTCGGGACATCCTTTCCTGAAGCATATGACGTAGGCAACGTTGGCCGAGTCACATGAACATGTACCGTGTACCAGGTGGGTGGTGTTCTCACGTGGGATGGTGGTATCCATATCGATGATCCGGCACAACTTGCAGATGTTGCCGCGGAAGCATTGTGTGGTCTCGTGGTCGCTGTTCTCCTGAGGACTGGGTCGTTTGCTGAGAACATTGGTCTATTTGAGTTTGGGCGGTTCTTTGAAAGCAAGTAGTGGGGTTGTGGGGTTGGCCTTGGCGAGCAGTCCATCGTTATCAATGACATGTTGAAGGTTTTGAAAAATATGTCGTAGTTCCTGTGCTCCAGGGAATTACTGGATGAAGTAATCTGCTCCGGGGAAGTATTCGTCCAGAATTCCAAAAGCTCGTGTTTGATTTGACAGGTAAAAGTTGCTGAAGAGCAGATTGCACCAATTTACTTTCACTTTTTCGAGATTATCGAGCGAGGAATTCCTCTTTGAGTTGTTCGTGGTTAGTTCTCTGAGGGGGGGATCAACCTCTGCTTTATAGCAATAGATCATGGGAAACCGTGAAGTGCATGGACTGGAAAAAAAAAACACGTGTTCCTCTTCTCAGAGGTCGGAAATTCTAATTGGATATTCGAACTAAAAAGAATTTAAGGACTTTAAAGCTCCAGCAGCCCATAATACGACTGCCACATTACAGAACGAAGCAATCTGCATAAGCGGTATCCGATACGAGAGGTTAAAATTTCACTCCCCACTCTAGTACATAATGTAAAATGTAAGATGCACCAGATCACCGGAGGAAGACTTCTCCTGTTGCACATTCTCTGCCTCCAGCTATGAAGCACAAATGGAAAAGATTCATGGAAACGCCCTTTCCGGTAACTTTTCCCCCAATTGACAAACAGCCCTTGTCCTGGAATAATTTTGTCTTTCCGTTGCTGTGCATGGGCACTCTGTTCTGAAAATCACTCTGGGTATTACAGCGCCACATGGATATCAGGACTTCACGAAACGTGCTCAGCACCGTCTCGTCAATTGCAAAAATGAATGTCCAAGCGATTCTGGCCTTGCCATGAATGTACACTTCTCATGAAAAAAGCAACAGTGTAAATTGAGCCGTGATTGAAAGATGAGCTGAGGCATGTGGACGGCCTCAACCGGGATCTTGGGTTCATGTCACACTATCTGTAACCCCCACAACCTGCCTGGATGTGCAAAATCTCACTGGCTGTCCTGTCTGGAGACAATACACATCTCTTTAACCTGTGCTTAATGCTCTCTCCACTCACAATGTCTGTACCTTTAAGACTTGATTAGCTGTAAAGACTCGTATTCCAATCATTATTCATTATTCTGTAAATTGAGTTTGTGTCTTTCTCTGCCCTGTTTGCTGTTTGTGAGCAGATCTCCCACTCACCAGACGAAGGAGCAGCGCTCCGAAAGCTAGTGGCGTTTGCTCCCAAATAAACCTGTTGGACTTTAACCTGGTGTTGTTAGACTCCTTACTGTGTTTACCCCAGTCCAACGCCGGCACCTCCACATCATGAAAGAAGGAGACCTAGAAGAAATGGGTTTAATTTAATTGACGAAAGAACCAAATGTGCCAAAAAATAAGGCAACAACTTTGCATGACATATGCAGAGCAACAGACAGGCATTTGAAATGAGATCGCACGTGGAATTCAGAGAAAAGCCTGAAGTAGGAAAATAGGGAATTTACGAAGGAACTGCATAGTGGAACTCCATGAATTTCCCTTCAGTTATCAATCAGCATCTTCGATGGGCCAACGAGTCACTTCTGTGCTTTCACCATTACACTTTTGCGAGAGTACCTGTGATGTTCGACTTCACTCATGCATTGTAGATGTCGGCCATCTGCACCCATTGAAAGTCTATTCTCTTGTCACCATTGGGACAACGACATCGCAATGGAGGACCACAAAATTATTCATCACCATTACTACAAGTATTTCAACTGAAAGTTGAATATCCATTTCGCCTTATTGACAGAATATTCGGCGAACTAAATATTTCACAATACTATTTGCACTCAATTGATCGCAAAATGAAGAAAATCTTAAGAAGCAAAATGTCATCAGTTCGTCATTTTAATATGCTTTCAAAGTTACTTCTCTCATTTTCAAGGGTGATCTTCTGCTCTGTTCTGGTCCAGTGGAGTATTCTGCTATTCGCAGTATCCATCAGACATGACGTTGCCCCAGACACAATTCGGTTGCACTATTCCATTCGCCAATAGCTTCCACAGATGTGTTGGACTTGACATTCTTTTTGATATTGGCCGGCAATGTTGTCTATTGCTGATGGTTTATGAAACTCTTTTTTTCAATGCTGGAATTTGAGTTATACTGTTCTGATTCCATCAACCCACATGAACCAAACACAGAAAAAAATGTATTTGTCAGTGCAGAGTCCGACCAAGGACTAACAGCTAAACTCTGGACATAATTCACTTCCTATTTGTTTTTCCAATTGGGGATTTATTCGAAATTAGTTGGATAGTGTTTTTATTTAATTCACTGGCCAATATATGTACATATTGACTCGAAATCGGAATAATGCCACAGAAGTGACACAGGAAAAGATTAAGATGCAGGAGTATGAAATGAATACCCTCAAACTACCACCACATCACCTGCTGATGATCACGAACAAGAATGCATGCCTTCCACAATGCATAAAGATCAGGTGCAGAAATCTGGGCTGTTACCTTAAGATAATGCACTCTCCGAGGGCAATGTGAAGAATTTCATTTCAATGACTGAAGATAAGAACCTGAATCGCAGTCCGAGCCTCTGAACATGACAGTGTGTCCGCAAAGCTTAAAAATGTTTTCCCCCTTCTGACTGTGGATGGCGACGTGATTAGAATAACTGGAAACTGGCCTCACTCCCCAGTCCGAACTCGGAGAAATAGTGCAATGTGAGGTTGAAGAACAAGCGTTCCATGCTAATCAAGTGTCACTCCGTATGATCAAGAGCAGATTTGCGCCCGACTTCCACGTCTTCGTGAAATGTTTGGGAGCAGGAATTTATGGCGACTTCTCCACTGACACACTTCGTAATAGCTTATCGTTCAAAGTTTTGACCTGAGTCGCTTCGTCAAATGAACCCAATTAGAAATTCATAATAATTGGGAGAGGGATTCAGGGTCAATCTCCACTTTGCAAAGCTCCATCATGGAGAATCGATTGGGAGACTGATCGGTGTCAATTCACCCATTGACGAAGAGTTATTGGATAATTGTCAACAGTTGGAACCGAAGGTGATTTGCACAATGAATGTATTAATGATCAACCGAATTCCACGATATTGTAGGTCTTAAATAAAAAGAGAAAATTCTTGGAGCAGTCAACTGTTTATTTTGCAGCAGTGCAGTGAATGGAAGCTAATGTTAAACTAATTATTCAGACTTATATGAAATTGCATGCATGGATGATATGAAAGAAATTACACGAAAGAAATATGAAATTTAAGATATACCTCATGCAACAACATCGTGCATACAACACTGTGCAAGGGATGCTTCCTAAATAATTGCGACAATGTTTGACTGTGCACAAAATGAAAATGGCTGGTAACCATGAACATTAGGAACCTATTCTAACATCCTCATATGAATAGCGTTTTCTGTATGTTGGAATGTGCTTCCCCTAATCTGCTTGACTGAGTTAACAGTAAGAAGTCTCACAATGTGCAAGTCCAGGAAGTTTATTTGGAATCACGTGCTTTTGGAGAGCGTTTTGTTCATCAGGTGAGTGTAAATAGGTTCACAAACACGACATACGCAGGGAACGACACAATTGCAAGATAAGTACAGTTTGGAATGTGAAAAATTGCTGGAATGTGAGTCTTTACATGTCTTCAGCTCTTTACAGGTACAAGCAGTGTGAATGGACAGAGGGATAATCATAGGTTAAAAAGGTGTCAATTGTTTCAAGCCAGGACAGTTGTAGGATATTGCAAACCCAGGAATGGTGGTGTTACATGCAGTGTTGCATGAGCCAAAGATCCCGCCTGAGGCCATCCTTATGCATGCAGAACTTGTCTATCAGTTTCTGCTCTGCAAGTCTGCTTTGTTGTGCGTCTTGAAAGCCGCCTTGGATGATGCTTACCCAAAGACCAGAGGCAGAATGTCCTTGAACACTGAAGCGTTCCCCGACTGGAAGGGAACACTCCTGCCTGGCGATTGTCGCGTGGCTTCTATCCATCTGCATGGTTTCGCTGGTGCCACACCTCTGGATAATCTTTCCTGGAACGTATGAGGTAGACAATGTTGGCTGCATTGCATGAGTGTGTACCGTGTACCTGGGAAGTGGTGTTCTCACTGTGATGATTATTCCCTGTAAAGAATCGCATTCCAACCATTGTTCACATTCCCAGTTGCAATTATCTTGCAATTGTGTATTTGCCTATATATGCAGTAGTTGTGAATCTACCTCCACTCACCTGATGATTGCATGAGTGTGATAGTAATACATTCAATTGAAGTTTCATCAATGTATCAGTTTTTTTAAAGATGCTAATATGTATTATTGCCCTTTTGTCCTATCTCTCAGTTAACTTAATCACAATTGTGATTCTATCTCGTGGTAAATGTGGCCTTTCCAAAAGTGTTACTCGCTATCTTGTCGCAATGGCAACAGCCGATCTATTGGTTGTCATTCTGGATCTGGTATGGAGGCAGATACCGATTCTGTATTGGAGAGAGTTCTTTTTCTTGAGATCCATTCCCGTGTGTAACATCCACGCCGTGTTGCTTTATGCAGCAACTGATTGTTCCGTCTGGTTCACTGTCGCATTCACCTTTGATCGACATGTTGCCATTTGCTGCCCCAAGCTGAAAACCAACTATTGCACTGAGAGAAATGCTGCTGTGATTCTGGGAACATTGACTGTGCTGTGCTGTTTGAAAAATATATTCTGGTACTTCATGTTATTGGATGAATATTCATTGAATCTCGGTCCCTGGCTTTGCCATGCCTATCGAGATGTCAGCTATTCAATAATATGGTCGACAATTGAGATCATCCATTATCTTCTCACGCCGGGGTTGCCATTTTTTCTCATTCTGCTTCTAAATGTTTTAACCGTCAGAAGCATTTTAGCAGCCAGCAGAGCAAGAAGGAGACTTTGCCTTCAGAGCCATAGGGACAGCTCCCGAGACCAAGAGATGGAGAGCAGAAGGAAATCAATAATTTTACTCTTTTCTATTTCTGGTAATTTTATCCTGTTATGGGCAGTGTATATGATTTATTTTATATGGTATCGCATTTATTATGTCGGACATATGCGTGTTTACATCCCATATTATGTACTGCTCATCGGATATATGCTGCAGCTCCTGAGTTGCTGCACAAACACCTGTATTTATGCCGTGACACAGACTAAATTCAGAGCACAGATAAATAATATGGTGAAATATCCCTTCACACTTATTTCTAAATTAGCAAAAACATAACACACGACGATGCCCCTCCGACAGAGGAATCCAATGCTTTGAAAATCGTCAAATGGATTTTCACTGTGCTAGTGGTGAAATTAGATCGGATTCTGTACTCTCTCTCTCTCTGAACGGCTTAGCAGGTTAGTTTTGATAGTGTCTTTGATGTGTTAATGTTTGGCCAATGGAAGTCCCATAGACATGAGTTGAAATAGTTGTCGATCGCATGTGCTGAAGATATAGAAAGATGACCAGGGTAAAATATAAAGCGTGAAACAGAAAAGCATTGTATTTTCCTACTGTTTTTGTTGACGTTCCCAGAAATGCTGAAGCCAGTGACGAAAATTACATCAGCCAAGAAACATGACTGTCAGATTCAAGCATGAGAGTGCATCTGAGCCGATAGATGGGGGCAGAAATGGAAAATTATATGGCCTCAGTTTTCTTAAGGAGCAGTGGGGCCTTTTATTAAATTAAAACGCAGACAGTGAAAGGTGAAAACTGTCAAATGAGGTTCAGAATGATTGTTCTCATGGAGAGAGAGAGAAAGAGGCAGGCTGGGATATCATTCTTATTTGATAAAATTGTAGGAACAAATCCATACATTTCAGCTGTTCAGAATTTAGATTTGGAAAAGGTTTCAGTATGATGCAAAATATAAATTGTTTGTGAACACAATTATTTTGGGATGATTCGGGCCACGTTCAGAGGGCATTTGAACAGCGTGACGAAAATTCTGTACAGATTAAATACACATCGGATTAATAAACAAAATATCTGCAAAGATTTCCGTTGTGACTCCCAGTGTTGTCAGTTCATCTTTTGGATATTTACCCACCAGTCTCCAACAATTAGCTGAATCGAAATGGTTCGCCAAATACCAGCAGCGGTCAGAAAGGGGAGAGGAGGCTGGCTGCGATTGGTGCGATAGAAGGGAATATTAGGATTGTGATCGCTCTTCTTCAGTATACAGGAAATGAAATAAAATCACCCACAGTGTCGCCTCCACTTCCATTCGTCCAAATATCATTGTCTTACATCTGTTCAGAAAGATAATCAGCAATGATCTAAAATAGTATATCTGCCTGAGTATTACATTTTCTTTGACACACTTTATTTATGTCTGTTTCTCGTCCACTCCTTCTACATGGTCAGTGCAGTCGCTCTTTATCTCTCTCTCTCGCTCTCACTCCCTTCTTCCCTCTCCCTTCCTTCCATCTGCTCCCTCCAAGGCATACAATTATTGGCAGCATGGTTTTCATTGTGGAAAAACCTAACCAGAGTACTTAAGCGAGGAGAAAGGGACCAGGGAGAGGGAATACTGCAGGGCTGACCAACGCCTCAAGTGGATGGCAAATGGAATGGATGGGGCCGATTATCTTTCGTTTTGCAATATCAGCTAATGTCTTCTCTCCTCGGGTTTATTTTTTATATCTCACACAATTTTGCAGTAACACAAACAAATAGGTCTCCTTTGACCTTGCAAACTATCATCCAACCTCATCGCCACTTCCATCTCCAGAGTCTTTGATCATGTTTTCTCCTTCGAAGTTGGTTCTTGTGTTTCCCTGAACTTTGTCTTTGAGTCTCGCCCATCAGATTGCTGCCTTACCACAATGTCAGAGCGGTTCTTATCACAGTCGGAAGTTGCATCCTTCATGCCGAAGGGTGAGTGCTACTCGTTATTCCTTCTCCTCCTGTCCCCACTCCTTGGAATATTTAACTACACCGTCTTCATTCTCCATTTCTCCAATAGTTGAGACAGTTTACTCCTGTTTTTTATTAAAGAATTCAAAGTAAGATATCACCTGCAAAGAAAACTCCCGTTGCCCTCCCAGCGCATTTCATCGCAAAACCTGGAAATCAGTAAGTGGACAATTTCCACCTCCTTCACGTCAGCCATCTCTACCTCTATGTAATGAAGATTACTCTGATCAAGCGCGGGTTAACCTTTGCCTGACCAAATTTGGCTCCCAGTCATATAATGCATCCTTTTTACAAAATGCACAAACTTGTATTGCACCCACTCCAACTGTCTTCTAACACCCACAACGATTTGTGCACTGCTGATTATATCCTTTTTCCCAGGCCCGAATTAATCATTGCCCAAGTATTAAGGAGATGGCTTCATTTTCGAACTCCATGTAGAATTTGGCTTCTATAAATCTCCCTCTCTCTCCCTCTCTGTCTCTCCCTCTTTCTTTACCTATCTTTCTCTCTCTCTCTTTCTGTCTCACTCTCTGTCTCTCACTCTTTCTGTCTCTCTCTCTCTCTTTCTATCTGTCTCTCTCACTCTCTCTCTCCCGCCCTCTCTTTCTCTGTCCCTCTCTCTCTCCTTTCCGTCCCTAATTGTCTTTATCTTTCTTATCATCTGCCATAAATATATTCTCACCTAAAGCATAACTGAAACGTAAACAAAACCCAAACGCAAAACTGAACCTAAGCTTAACTCAAAATCCACAGTAATCTTTCGTGTAACTCTATTCCTAACGAGAAAAGGCAGACGACCCACAAGTAAATGGCAACGCAATTACCAGAGCTGAAATTCACACTTTATGATCTGAACCATCGCTGATGTCGAAATTCCATTCTAACCATGAATCCAATCCTAAACATAGCTCATTAACACAAATACTAATCTTCACCAGAAACCTAATGGAACGCAAACACTAACACTAAAACAAAATTGAAGCCTGTCTCTCAGTGTAAACATAAAAATAATTTCCAAAAAAGGAAGGAAGGTCCAAAACATACCCTGGACTCAACCATAAACCTAATGCTAACTTCATCGCAAACTGCACCCCTCACAGTCATGGCAAGTGTAACACTGATCCTATGCCTAACAGTAATCCGAATACTAAACTTACTGTTAATTGAAACACTAAGATAGGCGCAAAACTAAATGTAACGTTTCGCTCAAGATCTCACAAACACACTATAGGCAGTAATTGAAGGGAAACTCATCGCCGGTAGCTCTGTCACTTCAAAAGCACCTTCCATGCCATTTATTAAGTCAGTGACACTTCTGGAGGCAAGTGGCACCATCTGTTTAGGAAGTGTCTCCAGCTGCAGTATCTCAAATTTTACGTTTTGCATATGGACAAGTGGCTGGAGTCACTATGGAACATAGTCAAGAATGAGAGAGAAATATCGAATCTTCGAGTAGGTCTTCGGCACTTCGAGTCTGCTCTGCCATTCAATATGATTCATTGTTGACCCTCGATCTTAGTGTCATATATGCCTCAGCCCTCAGGTACCTCGGTGAAATTAAAATCTAAATAAGGAACTATATTTTATTGTATGCATTAATTGACATGGCCTCCACAGCCCTCTGTGGTACAGAATTCCCATGGATCACTACCCTATGAGTGATTTTCTTTTCTCATCCCAGTCCGAAATGTTCAATCCCATATCCTGATATTTCGTGGCCTGGGACTAGTTTCCATAACCAGGGAAAACATCCACCCTGCATCTAGTCTGTCTAGTACAGTCAATTAAATCTCTTCTCACCTTTCAGAACTAGCGCGAACAAAGACACAGTCGAAACAGTCTCCTCTCATAGGACTATTCCCCAAACCTAGCAGCAGATTAGTGAACCTCTGATGCAGTCCCTCAATAACAAGTATAGCATTTCCTAGGTAGAGAGACCAAAGCTGCACGTAGTACTGCAGTTGTGATCTCAACAAGGCCCTGTAAAATTGCAATAGCGTCATAGAGTCGCAGCGGTTTACAGGTTGGAAACAGGCCCTTCAGCCCAACTTCTCATGCCGCTGTTTCTCCCATTAAGCTAGTCCCAATTGCCCGTGTTTGACCCATATCCCTCGATATCCATCACACCCATGCAACTGTCAACACGTCTTTTTTATAAATACAAAATTGTACCCGCCTCTATCACTACCTTTGGCAGATTGTCCCAGACACTCACCACCCTCTGCGACAAAAGTGCCCCTCTGGACTCTTTTGTATCTCTTCCCTCTCACAATAAACCTATGCCCTCTAGTTTTATACTCCCAAACCTTTGGGAAAAGACATTGACTATCAAGATGATCGATGTCCCTCATTATTTTATTGATCTCTATCAGATCAGCCCCTCAGCCTCTATTGCTCCAGAGAAAAAAGTGCCAGTCTATCAACCCTCTCCTTATAACTCAAACCATCATGTCCTGGTAGCATCCTAGCATTTCTATCTGCAATCTTTCGAGTTTAATAATATTCTATCAATAATAGGGTGACCAGAACTGTACATAGTATTCCACCTGTGGCCTTATCAATGTCCTGTACAACTTCAACAAGACGTCCCAACTCCTGCATTCAATGTTCTGACTAATGAAACCAAGCATGCCAAATGCCTTCTTCACCAGTCTGTTCACCTGTGACGCCACATTCAAGGAGCTATGAACCTGAACCTCTCGATCTCTTTCTTCTATACCTGTCCCCAACGCCGTACCATAAAGTGAATAAGTCCTGCCCTAGTTCAAACGACCACAATGCATCACCTCGCATTTATCCAAATAGAACTCCATTTGCCATTTGTCAGCCGACAGGCCCAATTGATTCAGATCCCGTTGCAATCCGAGATAACCTTCTGCACTGTCCACTATGCCACCAATCTTGGTGTCATCTGCAAATTTCCTAACTATGCCTCCTATATTCTCATCCAAATCATTAACATAAATGATAAATAACAGTGGACCCAGCACCAATCCCTGAGACGCACCGCTTGTCACTGGCCTCCATTTTGAAAAACAACCCTCTACAACCACCCTGTCTTCTGTCAGCAGCGAATTTTGTATTCATTTGGCTACCGCCTGGATCCCGTGAGATTTAACCTGATGTACAACCTACCATGTGGTACCTTGTCAAAGGCATGTTGCGCCAGAACGAGAAGAAAACAATTGCATGTTTACATTTCCTTACCTGAAGCTACTGAGGACTGCCCCCGCCTCGGACCCACAGCGAAGCCGTCTCACCAGCCCTTTGCGCGTCGCAGGAGATTGCAAACCACGCCCCCTGGCGACGCGGCAATCCTGGGGACGCCCATTGAGCTCCAGGTTCCAAAAGGCAGTTTTGCATTGGCAAAGGGACCCCAAGGTATGTATTTGGTTTTGTTTTTCATTGTTTTTGCTGTTTTTAAGTAGTTAATACTTATTGGTTCACTCAAACTGTCATTTTCAAATTCATTTTAATTACTGAACTTGTGTATAATTAAAATTGTATAAATAAACAAATGTTTAATTTGCTCCAAATTTGTGAAACTACGATTTAGAGTCATAGGATGGGTGAATTTTCCCATCCACCCGCCATGGGAAACGTAACATGTGCAAGGTGGACCAAGGAGAGGTCCATTGACCTCAGGCGGGACTTTCCTGTTTTGGAGCAAACACGGCCGGAACATCCCATCCATAGAATCTCGACAGTGCAGAAGGAGGCCATTCAGCCCATCGAGCAGCCATCGACAACAATCCCACCCAGGCCCTATCCCTGGAACCTCATGAATTTATGTTGCTAATCCCCTGACAGCAAGCGGCAATTTTGCATGGCCAAATAATCTAACCCGCACATTTTGGAGTGTGGGAGGAAACTGGAGTACTCGGAGGAATCCCACACAGACACGGGGCCAACATGCAAACTCCACACAGACAGTGACCCAAGGCCACAAATGAAGCCGGGTCACCCGGGCTGTGAGGCAGCAGTGCTAAACACTGTGCCACCGTGTCGCCCAAAGTCTGCATTGTATTATTATTCTTATGTAACTTAATAATATGCGTGGCATGCTTGTAAGTGTTTGTGTGATTTAATTTACAATATGGCCACTGAAACGTTTCCTGGGAAAAAGAGAACTCAGAATTTCTCTGACCATGATTTCGAAAACTTAATGCATGAAGTGGAACAGAGGAAAGTTCAAATTTTGGGCAATGGAAAATCAAAGTTAACAACGAAAATTTAAGCTGTGGCTTGGAAGGAAATTGCAACCTTGGTGTATGCAGATAGTGAAGTGTCGAGGACCGCGGATTAGTGTCGCAAGAAACGTAACAATTGGATGCATTCAGCCAGGTTATGCAAGATGTTTTGATGAAAATCTATAACAGAAACAAAATCGTTCTCAAAATCAGGATTTTAGTCTGCTTTGGGTATGGTCAATAGCTCTGTCTCCTCACAGATTTGCATCAGAATCGTAAAATTGAAAAACAGTGATGAAAGTAAGGAGGTGTGGGATAGAGGGAAAGTTGGCCGATTGGATAGGTAACTGGCTATCTGATCGAAGACAGAGGGTGGTGGTGGATGGAAAATTTTCGGACTGGAGGCAGGTTGCTAGCGGAGTGCCGCAGGGATCGGTGCTTGGTCCTCTGCTCTTTGTGATTTTTATTAATGACTTAGAGGAGGGGGCTGAAGGGTGGATCAGTAAATTTGCTGATGACACCAAGATTGGTGGAGTAGTGGATGAGGTGGAGGGCTGTTGTAGGCTGCAAAGAGACATAGATAGGATGCAAAGCTGGGCTGAAAAATGGCAAATGGAGTTTAACCCTGATAAATGTGAGGTGATTCATTTTGGTAGGACTAATTTAAATGTCGATTACAGGGTCAAAGGTAGGGTTCTGAAGACTGTGAAGGAACAGAGAGATCTTGGGGTCCATATCCACAGATCTCTAAAGGTTGCCACTCAAGTGGATAGAGCTGTCAAGAAGGCATATAGTGTGTTAGCTTTTATTAACAGGGGGTTGGAGTTTAAGAGCCGTGGGGTTTTGCCGCAACTGTCCAGGACCTTGGTGAGACCGCATTTGGAATATTGCGTGCAGTTCTGGTCACCTCACTATAAGAAGGATGTGGAAGCGCTGGAAAGAGTGCAGAGGAGATTTACCAGGATGCTGCCTGGTTTGGAGTGTCGGTCTTATGAGGAAAGGTTGAGGGAGCTGGGGCTGTTCTCTCTGGAGCGGAGGAGATTGAGGGGAGACTTAATAGAGGTTTATAAAATGATGAAGGGGATAGATCGAGTGAACGTTCAAAGACTATTTCCTCGGGTGGATGGAGCTATTACAAGGGGGCATAACTATAGGGTTCATGGTGGGAGATATAGGAAGGATATCAGAGGTAGGTTCTTCACGCAGAGAGTGGTTGGGGTGTGGAATGGACTGCCTGCGGTGATAGTGGAGTCAGACACTTTAGGAACATTTAAGCGGTTATTGGATAGGCACATGGAGCACACCAGGATGGTAGGGAGTGGGATAGCTTGATCTTGGTTTCAGATGAAGGTCGGGACAACATCGTGGGCCGAAGGGCCTGTTCTGTGCTGTAATGTTCTATGTTCTATGTTCTATGTTCTATGTTCTATGATATCTGAAGCTGTGTAAGCAGTACAGTCTCGTTACAAACATTGCAGCTTGCGAACATGGCCCCGCGGCTTACTGGCTTTAGCTGTCACTGACCTACAAGTTGATAGCAAGATTTTAAATGACATTCGAATTGATTTCTGAAGGCAAAAAAGTCACATATTCCTGAGAGCGTTCACTGACTGGAGGCGGGCAAGAAGCATCTCACATAACAGAAGGGACTTGCTTGTGACATGCTGTGTTTCTCCAACCCCGGATTATGGGATGGTTGGGATGTTGGGTTTGGTCAAGGTAGTATATACATATATATATATATATATATATATATATATATATATATATATATATATATATATTATTTATAAATATAGACACACAAGACTGTTGTTAGGAAAGTAAAATAATTGCGCTCTTTTCAAATTTCATAGATGCCAGGATGACAACACAGTGGAACATGACCGAGAGTCAGGCCACACCATCTGGTGATGATTAGGAAAAGCTGGTACATCACAGCAGTGAAGCTCTTAATCTGTTCCAGATGAGGGGGACGCCTTGTATCCTGATGAATTATTTGACATTGATACTGATGTTTTGGGTTGTCAAGTGGTTGGAAGGGGGAGGCCAGTGATGACACGGCTATTGTAATGGAGGAGGACCACCCTGAACCTTCAGGAGGTGAGGAGAATTCGTTGCTGGAGATGGAAGCCTCCGCACCTCGTGAACCTCAACTTCTTACAGTCAATGGCAGTGAGCAAATGATTATTCATAAACTGTATGAGCTTCCAATGGTGTTGGCTGAAGGTTATGCTGAAACTGGAAGGAGACAGGCTTGAGCGCTGAGTGATGTCTCCCCCGGAGCTCCAAATTGCAAATGAGCTACTGACCCAGCATCATTCTTTGCAGCAGAATGAGCTGCTGAGACAGAGTTCAGTGTCGAAGAATGAGCTGCTGAGAAAGAGATTGTTGCAGCAGAATCTGCCACTGAGTCAGTTCAGTGTAGCGGAATGAATTGCTGAGACAGTTTGGTGCAGCAGAATGAGATACTGGGACAGAGTTTGGTGCAGCAGAATGAGATACTGGGACAGAGTTCAGTGCAGCAGAATGAGCGACTAAGAAAGGAAAATGAGTTTCGTCTGGAGTTCATAAATGAAGTCGAGACACCTGCTGCTGCACCCTCTGAGGATGAGCCACCCCATTCAGAGGCAGTTGCCACTGGGCAGGACCCGGCTCCATCAGGGATGCAGGGAGATACGCCTTGTGGACGGGGAAGGGCCCGGGGATGACGCAGGAAGAATTAGGGTCCCACTGCCCACCCTCCAACACTGCTACCTCTCCCTCAGCATCCCTCTCCTCTGATGAATATTCCATTTTTAGTTGCTCATTCCAATTCTTTTGTGGTTGATATTTCCGCCTCGTTAACTTCAATTAATCAATTAGTATCCTCATATTTGAATGTTGCATTTTGATATTTGAATAAATAATTTGTACAATTTTGTCAAGTGAAATGGAAAAATATTAAACAAATGACAAAATAGTTTTATAATTAAACAACTTTATTCGTGCTGACATTTAACTGAACTACCTCAACTTAAACAAATGCACTAAACTATCGTTTATAACTTTAACACCATGGACAATATTATTTTTCTTCTTTAACATAACGGTTCCTGCCTTTTTGCAGACAAGGTGGTCAGGGGAATGGAGGGAGGAATGGATGCAAGGGAGTGAAGGGGATTGTTTGGACATACGAAACAAACATTTTAAAAGCTCATTGTCCAAAAGCAGTAGCGCCAGGCGATCTCGAATTGCCCTTGCGTCACCTGGAGCTCCGGCTTCCCCATCAGGCTCCATATTACCTTCATCCAGCTCCTCCATCTCCGTCGGCAATTGAAGTTCTGGATGAATGCCGAGTCCATGCTCGAGGCCATAGTTGTGCATTAAAAAACACGTTGCAGGAATCTTTTTCATTTTGTGAAATGTTACAAATGTCACTGCTGCCATGAAAGGACACAACTGCCAAAATCCTCACTGTTATTGTGACTTTCATCTCCACTGTTAACGTACTGCGGCAGTTAGCGTTGGGTTTCAGGTCTTCAGTCAACATTTCAAAACGACATCCCATTGCTTCCTTGCTGAAGCGCAGTCTCCTGGCACACATCTCCTCTGATATCATTTCATATGATGTCCTTTGCCTGTACATTCTAACGGGTGGGTAATTGATTTGCCTTCTCTTCGGGCCAAGATGTAGCCTGACTCGTCTTTCATGATGTCTGCACCTTCACTGAAGCCGCAAAAGAATACTAGTGATTGCGAAACTCATTGTTAATAGCTGGAGGTTTCAATACTTGTGGGACATGACTCCAGATTTACAATCTGGACAGGATTCTAAATAACTATCAGGGAGATGGTTCACATCAGCTTACAGGAGGCTTGCATACATCAACTGAGGCATTAAACTTCCCTAAAGCTTTTAAAATCATTACTTAAATGTGTAAGCATCAACATAAACTACCTGATTAAACTATTTAGGCATTTCTTAATTTAGGTTTGTAAGAATCACCAGAAACTGCATTATTAAATTGATTATGTATTTCGTTACTGAGGCCATATCTCAAGGAGGAAACAGGATTCAAATCCCAACACGGCAGAATTTGAAAAGTGAATGGAATAAATATCAGGCCATAAACACCAATGATGTCCACGAATCATTGTCAATTGACAGTAAACCTTGACAACAGTTTCAGGCAGAAATCTGCCATTTTACCTTCTCCGGCGCACTTGACTTCACAAGCTCAGCAATCTTGTTGACTCTTAAATATTCTCTGAAAAAGCCAAGCACGAGACATATGTCAATGGCATGTAGGGATGGGAAATAAATGGACGCAAACGGACATTCATATAATTGCAGGTCGTGATTTCAAAATATAACCCACATTTTTATTTTGATTCGATGACGACAGGCAAATTGACAAAATAAAGCAACAACATTTCTCCGTCAAAACATAGCAATTGAGATGAGGAGTAGATCACTCAAACCGGATCCATTATTCCATAAGATCATGACTGATCTGTTTGTGTCCAAATCTACATTCTGGCCATCCCCGATAACCTTTTGAGTCCCGTGTTAGGCAATAAACTATTTAACTATATTAACTCAATGATATTCACTGGCCCAGCCACTACCACTCTCCGAGAACAGAGAAAATAAATCTTCCCATCTCCAAGTTGAACAGTGCCACACTGGCCCGATTTTCTTGCACAAGTAGAAAACGGATTCCACTATTCACCCTGTGAAGCTGCCTCGGGATCTTTAATGTTTGAAAATGATCACCAGTCACTCATTTATGTTCTCATAGATAAAGGCCCAAATGTCTAAAGTTTGCCTGTGATGTGCCTGGGAGTAAATATTGGAAGTTACATAGCGCGCAGAAAATGATGGAGCCCACTTCAGCCCTTGAAATAAATATGCATCTCCAAACAACTATGTATTTCTCTATCACCAGATAATGCATCCAGAAAAAAATAACGCCAACTGCAGCCAACAAAATAATGTCCCCATAATAATCATATGTCCCGAATACTGGAAAACGTGTGGGTGCCCGCAATTAGGAGAAGATGCTAAAAACCCCATCGAAATAATTATTCCACTTCCAAGTTACTTACTGACAACCAAATATAACACAACTGCCTGCGTGTGGTTCTCGAAATGTTGGTCTTCGTTCTTCTTCAATGTGCCTTGAACAGCGCCTTTTTAATAGATACCCACACAATACCAGCAGCTTTTTCTTTCTGCAGACAAATTCATTATCTACATCGCTCCAGTCTGCTGCAATAACTCGCTTCATCTATAACTTTTTGCTGAATACTCATGCCTTCTATATCTTCGTGATCCTCCGTGTAAATGAACACTGACCATGAGGAAACCGCTCGACAACTTAAAATCCCATTTAAGTCATGCACGTTTTCGCCATCCCCACCACGTACTCCGAGAAATTCATCCTTCAGAAAAGTCCCACTGACATGAAACCATTCTCCCTTTGGAAACCCAGATTGTCCAAACGCTGTCCATCTAAACAGCACCCCCACGACCGTTTATATCCCATCCATCTGAGCAGTCTTCATGAGTAAACATCCACACTCTGGAAAGATTATCCCCTCACCCCCTTCCCAGTATTAGTCACAGAGTCATAGTGGTTGACAGCATTGAAACAGGCCCTTCGGCCCTAGTTGTCCATGCCGCTCATTTTTTTTTAAACCCCTAAGCTAATTCCAATTGCCCGCATTTGGCCCATATCCCTCTCTACCCATCGTACCCATGTAACTATCTAAATGCTTTTTAAAAGACAGCATTGTACCCGCCTCTATAATTACCTCTGGCAGCTTGCTCTAGACACCTACCACTCTCTGTGTGAAAGAAATGCCCTTCTGAACAATTTTGTGGCTCGCCCATCTCATTTTAAACCTATGCCCTCTAGTTTTAGACTCCCCTACCTTTGGTGAAATATATTGATTATCTAGCTGATCTGTGCCCCTCATTATTTCATAAACCTGTATACGATCAGCCCTCAGCCTCCTACGCTCCAGAGAAAAAAGTCCCAGTCTATCCAGCCTCTCCTTATAACTCAATCAATCAAGCCCCGGTAGTATCCTGGTAAATCTTTTCTGCACTCTTTCTAGTTTCATAATATCCTTTCTACAATAGGGTGACCAGAATTGCACACAGTATTCCAAGTGTGGCCTTACCAATATCTTGTCCAACTTCAACAAGACATTCCAACTCCTGCATTCAATGTTCTGACTGATGAAACCAAGCACGCCGAATGCCGTCTTCACCACTCTGTCCACCTGTGACTCCACTTTGAAGGAGCTATGAACATGTACCCCTCGATCTCTTTGTTTTGTAACTCTCCCCAACGCCCTACCATTAACTGAGTAAGTCCTGCCCTCGTTCAATCTACCAAAATGCAACAACTCGCATTTTGCTAAATTAAACTACATCTACCATTCCTCAGCCCACTGGCCCAATTGATCAAGATCCCGTTGCAATTAAAGATAGCTTTCTTCACTTCCACTATGCCACCAATTTAGTGTAATCTGCAAACTTACTAACTATGTCCCCTATATTCTCATCCAAATCATTAATATGAGGCACACCGCTGGTCACAGGCCTCCAGTTTGAAAAACAACTCTCGACAACTACCTTCTGGCTTCTGTCAAAAAGCCAATTTTGTATCCATTCAGATACCTCACCTTGGATCCCGTGAGATTAAACCTTATGCAACAATCTAACATACGGTACCTTGTCAAAGGCCTTGCTAAAGTCCATGTAGACAACATCAGCTGCACTGCCCTCATCTCCTTTCGTGGTTACCCCTTCAAAAAACTCAATCAAATTTGTGAGACGTGATTTTCCACTCACAAAGCCATGCTGACTGTTCCCATCAGTACTGGCATGTCTAAATGCCTGTAGATCCTGTCTCTCAAAATATCTTCCAACAATTTACCTACCACAGATGTGAGGCTCACTGGCCTGTAGTTCCCAACGCTTTTCCCTGTAGCCCTTTTTGAACAAAGGTACAACATTTGCCCCTCTTCAATCTTCAGGCTCCTCACCCGTGACTATCGATGATTCAAATATCTCGGCTAGGGGACCCGCAATTTCCTCCCTAGCCTGGCAAAATGTCCTGGGATACACTTCATCAGGTCCCGGGGATTTATCTACCTTGATGCGCTTTAAGACTTCCAGCACCTCCTTCGCTGTAACATGCACACTCCTCAAGACATCACTATTTATTTCTCCAAGTTCCCTGGCATCCATGCATTTCTCAACAGCAAATACTGTTGAGAATTATTCATTTAGGATTTCATCCATCTCTTGTGGATCCGCACATAGATGACATTGTTGATCCTTAAGAGGCCCTACTCTCCCACTTGTTACTCTTTTGCCCTTTATATATTTGTAGAAGCTCTTTGGATTCTCCTTTGCCTTATCTGCCAAAACAATTTCGTGTCCCCTTTTTGCCCTCCTGATTTCTCTCTTAACTGTACACCTACACCCCCTATACTCTTCAAGGGATTCACTTGATTCCAACTGCCTATGAACGTCATGTGCCTCTTTCTTCTTCTTGACCAGGGCCTCAATATCCCGAGTCATCCAGGGCTCCCTACTTCTGCCAGCCTTACCCTTCACTCTAAGAGGAATGTGTTTATCCTGAACCCTGATTAACACACTTTTGAAAGCGTGCCACTTACCAGTCGTCCCTTTGCCTTCCCACAGACTCCTCAATTAACTTTTGAAAGTTCCTGCCTGATACCATCAAAATTGGCCTTGCCTTAATTTAGTATTTTAACTTTTGGGCCAGACCCATCATTGTCCATAGCTCTCGTAAAAGTAAGAGAATGATGGTCACTGGTCCCAAAGTGATCCCTCACTAACACTTCTGTCACCACAAACGGAATGAAAAATTCCTCCTGAATGCACTCAACAAATTTCACTCCATCCAAGCCTCGAATACTATGGCTGTCCCAGTCAATGCTGGGAAAGTTAAAATCTCCGACGATTACCACCCTATCTTTCTAACCGGATTCCATGGACGAATAAAACCTCATTATGCTGAATGGGAAACTAGAATTGGCTGAAGTGCATGTCAGGGATTATTGTTGATAAGTATCTCGTAAAATGATTGTTGTTAAGATCATATAAGGCAGGAATGATCGATGAGAAAACTATTTTTGATCTGTTTTGATTGTAAACATCAGATCTATTCAGGGTGGTCCGGCTGGTCTAGTTGAGAGCTGACTCGAACGTTTGATGATCACTTGGCAGTTGCTGGTTAAATAAAGTTAGGTCATTGTTACAGAAACACTGGCTTCGTGAATGTTCTATGGTCTGAGATTTCCTGACAGTACTGGTCAACTCGGCTACCCCACCAATAGGCCTTCAAGTGGATTTAAGATCTGAGCTCACATAATCAAAAGCCTTCAGGAAAAGTTTAGAACATTAGGTGACCTGTCTAAAGGTGTTTAGTGTTTTAAGTGTTATACGTTTTACATTTTTATTAACCTGTGACCTTGAATATACAACAGATTGTCATCGACGTTAGGAAGTGTAAAGGAGAACATGCCCCTGTCTACATCAACGGGGACGAAGTAGAAAGGGTCGAGAGCTTCACGTTTTTAGTGTCCAGAACACCAACAACCTATCCTGGTCTCTCCATGCCGACACTATAGTTAAGAATGCCCACCAATGCCTCTATGTCGTCTGAAGATTAAGGAAATTTGGCCTCTCAGCCACGACTCTCACAAACGTTTACAGATGCAGCATAAAAAGCATTCTTTCTGCTTGTATCACAGCTTGTTCTGGCTCCTGCTCTGCCCAATACCGCAAGGAAGTACAAAAGGTGGTCAATGCAACCCAATCCATCACGCAAACAGTCTCACATCCATTGACTCTGTCCACACTTCCCGTTGCCTCGGCAAAGTAGCCAACATAATTAAGGACCCCAAGCACCCCGGCCATTCTCTCTTCCACCTTCTTCCGTCGGGAAAAAGATACAAAAATCTGAGGTCGCACACTAATCGACTCAAGGACAGCTTCTTCCCTGCTGCCGTCAGAATTTTCAATGGACTTACTTTGCATTCAGTTGATCTTTCTCCACAACACTGCTATGACTGGAACTCTACACTCTGCACTCTCTCATTTCCTTCTCTATGAGCTGCAGGTTTTGTGTTTATAGCTCAAGAAACAATACTTTTTCAATGTATGATAGTACATGTGAGTAATAAATCAAATCAAATCAATACAAACCATCATCATAATTGTTTTAAAATGCATTTATTGCGATTTTAGATGATTCAACGTTTCATACAGAGTGCACACCTTTTGTGGCAGCTGATTCAAGTTTCCCTTTGGGATTATGATACCCTGTCATTGACCAGCTGAATTTCCTAAAGGATGCAGTTGTTTGTTTCGGGTGTGACAACCAATTGAAGTGTTAATCAGATGGCACATTCCATTTGATCACGGTGAACTGTGTGACACGTGCGAGGGGCAGAGAGCGGGTTTAATTTGGACAACACTGATTCCAGTCACCGCCCCCGTCCCCCCAACCCGCAGCACGTGCCCATTAAAGAAAGCGGTTTTTCATTTCTGAATTCACCCTTTGTATGTGGTCATGTGATTTCCGCCACCCATCAGTTTGTAGTGATCTAATTCTATATGGAAATTCCCGCAGTAAAATCGGGACCAGGAAACATAAGAGGCTTTGATTATTTTCCATATTCAGCAAACACAACAAGAGTTTTGACAACTCGTGCTATTTTTTTGTATTGAAACAGAGATGGATAACGGAAATAAAGCGGTACAGAGCAAGACCACAATCACAAAGAAACATAATGGCTATAGCTTTCTTGTGAGCCCAGAATCCATAATCAAAAATCCACTGATCTGTGCCTTCATAACTCAGAAGGCTAAAGTTGATGGAGGATGATGCTCTCTTTCAGACATAGATTCTGTTATTTGATGTATCCCTGTGACAGCAAATTCGATGATCAATTCGCAATTAATTGTAACGTTGGACAGTGTAACAAATGCAGGCTGTATGAGATTATCTATCATTTTAGATTCGACCTGGTAACACTGCGTTAATTTTCTTTTGTTACAATGAATTTAAAAGCAGCTTGATAGCCAATATAAAGGTGAAGAAATCTGTGTTCCAATCGAGAAACGAAATTCTAAGTTGCAAAATGAAACAATAATTATCAGGATATGTAAAACTTTCTAAGCACACAGAATTGAATAAACTTTCAGGTTGTTGCTGCAGCGTGCATGATTGATAAGGCACATGAGTATGTTTTAGCAATTAATTGCGTTATTGAGCTTGATATTATTGCCTGGGGTGCATGTTCGTGTTTGTTTTGATATCGTGCCAGATAATGATGCACATTGAACTTTTACTTTAGTTGTTCTCATAAATCTGTCGAGGGAGATCGGCCTCAATTGCTTGGTCATTCTGACTTATTCACTCAGTCGGTCAGTCGGCCTTGCTTGCTCAGTTAGCCTCACCCGCTTGGTCAGTCTTCATTTATCTTTTGGCCTGTCTGCCTTATTCAATCAGTCGGAAAGTCGGCCTCACTTGCTCGGTCAGTCAGTCGGCCTCGCTCACTTGGTATATGTATCGGTCTCAGCATTCAGCCTCACTCAATTGGTCGGTGATTCAGCCACACTGGCTTGCTTGATCATTTGTTGATTAGTCACAAGTCACATTAACACTGCAATGAAGTTACTGTGAAATTCCACGAGTCGCCGCATTCCGGGGTCTGTTGGGGTCAATGCACCGAACCAGCACGTCTTTCAGAATGTGAGAGGAAACAGGAGCACTCAGAGAAACCCCACACAGACACGAGGAGCACGTGCGATCTCCACACAGACTGTGACCCAAGCTGGGATTCGAAACCGGGTCCCTGGATCTGTGATGCAGCAGTGCTAAGCAATTTGCCACCATGCCACCCAAAAAGCTTACTCGGCCAGTTGGTCAGTCGGCCTCACTTATCATTCAGTCTGCATTACTCGCTCAGTCATTCAGTCAAATTTGACCTTCCCTTCATGAAGCCATGCTGCGTCTTACCAATGGGACATTTTATATCCAGATGTCTCGCTATTTCTTCCTTGGTGATAGATTGATGCATTTTCCCCACTAAAGACGTTAAGGTAACCGACCGATAGTTACATGCCTTTTGTCTACCTTTTTCTTTAAACAGTGGCGTCACTTTTGCTGTTTTCCAATGTGCGGGAACAACCCCAGAGTCCAGCGAAATTACCATTCGTGCATTTGCTATTTCTCCCGCCATTTCCTTTATTACCCTGGCATGCATTCCATCAGGACCAGGAGACTTGTCTACATTTAGCCCCATTAACTTGTCCAACACTACGTCTTTCGTGATAATGATAGTTTCTAGGCCCTCACTTGCCAGAGACTTCCTGTCACCAATTTTCGGCATGTTATTTGTGTCTTCCACTGTGAAGACTGACACAAAATACCTGTTCAATGCCACAGCCATTTTCTCATTTCCAGTTATTACATCCCCCTTCTCATCCTGTAAAGAACCAATGTTTACTTTAGCTACTCATTTTCGTTTTATACAGTTGTGAAAACGTTTGCAATCCGTTTTTATATTCTGAGCTTGTTTACTCTCATAATCCATCTTATTTTTCTTTATAGCTTTTTTCATGGCTTTCTGTTAACCGTTAAAGACTTTCCAATCCTCTAATTTCCCAATACTCTTTGCCACTTTGTATGCATTTCCTTTTAATTTGATACCCTCCCTCATTTCCTTAGATATCCATGGCCGATTATCTCTTTTTCTACAGTCGCTCCCTATCACGGGTATATACGTTTACTGTGCACTATGAAAGATCGCTTTGAAAGTCCTCCACTGTTGCTCAATTCTCCAACCATGACGTTTTTGCTTCCAGTCTACCTTTGCCAATGCCTCCCTCTTTCATTTGTAATCACCTTTGCTTCAGCACAAGACATTCGTATCGGATTTTACCTTCTCACGTTCCATCTGTATTTTAAATTCAACCATACTGTGATCACTGTTTCCGAGAGGATCCCTCACTGCAAGATCATTAATTATTCCTATCTCATTACACTGGACCAGATCTAGGACAGCTTGCTCCCTCGTAAGTTCAATTAGATACTGTCCAAGGAAGCTATCGCGGATACATTCTATGAACTCCTCCTCAAGGCTGCCTTGGCCGACTTGGTTTGACCGATTGATGTGTAGATTAAAACCTCCATGATAATTGCTGTACCATATTTACATGCGTCAGTTATTTCTTTGTTTATTTCTCGCCCCACCATGATGTCCTTATTTGGTGGCCTATAGACTATGCTTATCAGTGACTTTTTCTTCTCACTATTTCGAATTTCCACCCAAATAGATTCAACCTTTTGTTCCATAGAACCAAAATCGTCTCTCACTACCGCCCTGATGTCATCCTTAAATATCAGAGCTACACCACCTCCCTCTCGGTCCGTCCAAACAATCTGATACCCCTGGACATGTAACTCCCAATCTTGGCCATCCAGCAACCATGTCTCTGAAATGGCCACCAAATCACATTCGTTCACAATGATTTGTGCCGTCAACTCATTTACCTTGTTTTGAATGCAATGACCATTCAGATAAAGTGCCCTTATGCTAGTTTTTGTACCTTCTTTTTGGATTCTAACACTTCCTGAGTTCTCCTTCCTTTTAACTTTTTTCCTGATTTTTGGTGTAGTTGGCCTCACTTGCTCGGTCAGTCAGTTGGCCTTGCTCAGCTTGTGGCTGGTGCTGTTGTAGTGCACCTGCCTGTGCAAACCCATTTACCTCACATCCTACGTACCCCCACTTCCCTCCCCACCCCCCTCCCACCCCCGGCCAACCATGAACCACTATTCCTGATTGGAGGATTGGGATCCAATCTTTGTGAGTGATGAAGGTGATGAACATACTGACTGGCCAATGAAGTGGCAGAAACACTGGGAGGCTGGTGACGGGTTGTGACGATGGGCAATTTGGCTGACAAATGGAAGAGCAGAAATGGTGAATGGCCCATTTCTGTCCAGTCACTGTCAAGAACCACAATGATGGATAGGCGGAGTGATCAGTTGCAGAGCAGAGCTGATGGTGCTGTTTCATCTGTCCAATCAGTATGAGGATGGTTTGTGTAATAAAGTTTGAATGTCCAATAGGAAATTAGAGAGGCCGTGTGTGTGGGTTTTCCTCAGAGTTTAATGAATTGAAGAATTTTAGTGAAAGGAAATTTCAACACATTTTTCGTCTGCTGTCTGAACTGAGTCTGTGCCACAGCGTAAATTGCAGTGTTTGTGCAGCAACTCAGGAGCTGCAGCATGAAGCCAAATTCCCGAAAGCAAACAGGAAAAAGTTTAGTCTGATACCCCAACCACAAAAGCCGTTCAGAAGTCGTATAAACCATGGTCATTGACCATAGCAGAATGAAATTGACTGATATTAAAAGCAGTAAAATGATGGATTTCCTTCGACTCTCCATCTCGGGGTCTCTGGGATTCTCCCCACTGCTATGAGCTCGGAGTCTCCTGCGGGCTCTGCTGCTCACTAAAATTTGTCTGATGGTGAAGACGTTGAGCAGCAAAATCAGGACAAATGGAACACATGGGTTCAGAATGTTGTGGAGGAACACAATTCCCACCCAGGCCAGAGAATAGTCAACATATGATGTAGAGCTACAAAACCAGGGTATGTTCTTCAGCCAATAATCACTGGTTAACATAAAATACCAGAAAATGTTCTTTAAACAGCTCAGCACCGTCACTGTTCCCAGAACCACAGCTGCCGTTTTCTCACTGCAATATTTACTCTTCAGCTTGGGGCAGCAAATGGCCACAAATCGATCAAAGGTGAAAGTGACAGTGAACCAGACAGAACAGTCAGTGGCTGCATAAAGCAGGACGGCGTGGATGTTACACACGGGTATGGACAACAGGAATTGAAAATGTTCCGCATGAACAATGGGAATATGTCTCAGTATCAGGTCAAGATAAACGACCATTAGATCCCCCTGTTGTAGGGAAATATCCCTTTACCAGTGCAGAATAGAAGTTGAGTCGCAAATCAAGGTTCAAAGCGGGTCTTTATTGTACAATTACTGGGATCCCAGGGAGACCCCCGTAGCCAGCTCAGAACAGTGGCTTGGCCACGTTGACCTCAATTAAATCACATCAGCTCTGGATCTTTATAGGGATCCAAAATTCGCGCGGGAACATTTGATTATGCTTTTTTTACACAATGTATAAAGTGGTCTGTCAGTTTCAAAAGTCCCTAGGAAGTTTCATCGATTAGCATTTGTATGGTGTGTGTTCGTGTTAATGGGATTACTTGGTCCTGCCCCGGTGTCTAAATGCGTTCCCCATTATCATCTCTATGTGTCCTCTTATTTGAATTGATCCTATTGTTCCGTGTCTGTGTTTCCTGCTTGTGAGATTGAGCGTTAATGTCATCCTGTCCTGTTGGGTGTCTGGAGTATTTCATTCTTAACCTTTTATCCTTATCTCTTAGTTTATCAGATTTGTATGTCTGCCTTGGCCGAATTGGTAATATTTCAGTGATAGCTTGGTTTTGATAACCCACTCTATGTCTCGTTTCATAGGGATCTTGATCGTCCTTGGCCAGTTTGAAATGCAGCTGCGCGCTGTTGCTAGGCAGATTAGGGATCTTCCGTAGTTTCTGAAATTCGTGAGTCTCTCAGCTGTGCAGGGGGGGACCCGATCGAATATCCATCCGGGGGTGCCCCTCTGCATTGTTGGCCCGTTATGAGTGGTGCCAATTAGTCCAATATGTAAATATGTTTGATGATACAAATATGGTTTTCTGGAAAATTTCCTCCTTCAGTCCCTCCTCTCGTCCAGGGGGTGCCATTCATGGCTCACCCCCCCATGGACGACCTTCAGAGGAACAGTGATTTGTACAGCTGTTGTCCTTGCCGTTGTTCCTCTTCTTCTGTGTCGTTGTTAAGTTCTTGCATCTGGATACTGGCAGTGGGTAGCATTCTTGATGTAATATTTGCACATATCACTTTAATACAGGTTAGGCCAAGGCAGAGTGTGAACAGGATGGCTACCACTAGGATTAATCCCTTCATAATATATGCTCCCCAAACTGTGTTAAACAGCCATCCTAACCACCCATCAGTCCCTGTTAACCCCTGTTTAAAGTTATCCAATTGTTTTTGTATCCCGGACATGGCTGCTGTTATGTTTAGTGTCTCGTCGTGTACGTATGTGTGGCATTTTTCCTTGATGATGGTGCATACCCCCCCTTGTCTGGCTAGCTGATAGTCCACCGCATATCTCGTTTGTTGTGTGTATAGTCTGAGTTCTGCGAGTTCTTGGTCAATTGCGCCTAATGCTTGTAGGGTGTTGTTTCCTAAAATGGTCAGTCCACATATGAAGAAGTTCCTATTACTGGCACTGATCACCCCTGCGGCGCCTCCCAGGGATAGTGTCCCCAGAAATCCATATCCTAAAGAAGACCCTAGTGTGACAGGGGCCTGCCAGTCGGAGCAAAATTCTGCGCTGATGGCCCTGGTCACTATGCGTTTCTGGACATGCCCTTCACTTGGGCATGGAACCGTGAGAGGTCTGATTGTCCCTACGGAAAAGAACCTTGGAGGCCTGTCTGTGGCCGTCATATATACATTTTTAAATAAAAACACGTACCCGTCTTTAACCCGATAACATGCATTACCCCGGGGTCGTTTGACCGCATGGCCCCATCTTGTGGAACCTTCCCTCCCCCTGGACTGTCCACTTGATTGTACCTCTTGGTGAGAATCAAATGGATATGTCCCCGAGGCTGAGCTTACGTGGGTGCCGTTGCACTTGCCACACATAAGCTGCCTACCCGCGGTGACTGCAATGCATTTTTGTTGCTTGCAGTCACAAGTGAAGTGTCCTTCCCGGACTCGGCACTCCTGGAGAGCACAATGTGCCTCAGCGCACGAATCATTTTTAGGGACAAAGGCATGCACGCACCCCCATCCCTCTCCCTTAAAACATTGTGGGTAGTTCCCATGTGTCTCCTCCGGTTGGGGTCCCGTCCCCCTTAGAATTCCCGGCTCAGTGAGCTCTGCACACCTTCCTTGTATCCCTTGCTTAAAGTACCCAATATGTTCTTTGCAGGGTGCCCCCGATGTGTCAATAGTGAATAACTCTTGTGGGAGCCACCCTGGTGTTGCGATGAATAGGGAGTTTACTGATCGCGCTGAGGGGTAACAAGCGGTCCTATTCCCATAGATCTGGATGTGTGTTTTCAGGAATAGGTTTCCTTCCATGATTGGTGGTTCTGCTCCCCTAACCCCCATATGTTGGAGTGTATTTACAATGGTCAGGGTTATTATCAGATATGTCCCTGTTCCCATATCGCTCTTTTTTTTTCAACAGTATTTTACAATTACAGTATATACAGAAAATAAACAGGCAATCAAATTAAAAGTAATTGGTTCCGACGTCTTGATAGTAGATCTGGTCCTGGTTCCTGTGGAAGTTGAATGAGCAAAACGGTATTTTTTAGTTCATTTGTCCTCATATAGTTTTAATTGGGTCCAGTGTTTCCAGACCCCCTGTCCCCTTATATCTATACAGGCACAGGTATCTCCGCTAATAATGACCTCGTAAGGTCCGTGCCATCTTGGGGCAAATCCTGGTTTTGCAGGAAGCACTTTTGTTAATACCCGGCTCCCGGCTTTTGGGACTTCTGGTAATATTTCTGAGTCCCCCTCTGCGTCGACCTGTGCCTGATTAGAAATTACGGACCGGCGCATCCCCTTCAATTGGGTGCTAAGGTCTCGGATGTATTGTCGGATCCTATCTTTTATCGGACCCACATCTGTCCAGCCTGTAATAATGTTTTCGGGTAGGTGCATTGCTCGCCCGGTCATCAGCTCGTATGGAGTCAAGCCGGTAGTTCGATTTGTGGTCGCCCTAAGCCTCATCAGAACTGCAGGTAGGACTTCTGTCCAATTTCTACCTGAGGATTGCATTGCTTTTGCCATTGTTGTTTTTAGAGTCCGATTCATCCTCTCCACCATCCCGGAACTTTGTGGGTGATAGGGGATGTGAAATTTTTGTTTTATTCCTAATAGTTGGCAAATGTTTTTCAGAACCTTTCCTGTGAAATGTGTTCCCTGGTCCGAATCAACTTGAATTGGCATCCCCCATCCATAGCAAGCTTAGTGTGAATTAAATAACACTTTGTACTGGCCTTGTTTGGCTGCAATTGGACATCCATTCATTTGTATGTAGTCTTATCAAAAGACATCGCTTGCCCCATTAAAATCACATGCCATACAGTTCCGATCTTTATATGAGTACTCTTACACTATCTCTAATTTGATCATTTGTTTGCGTGCGAGCGCTACACCACAGTACTTCACAAAATAATTATGTCTTTATCAATACCCAATATAGTATATGAATATATCATACAAAGTTGGTTAAGGCTTTTCAGGATTTGATATTATTCTTGTGTCTATATGGCAGTGCTATACTGTATAATAAAAATAATCAAGCGGCAGTTGTATCATACCACTTTACACATCGTACCCGTGATATCCAAACCCTTTTAATTCAAGCCGTTTCTTTTTTTAAACTGAGCTCCAGATCGAAACCCCCGCACTCTAGGAAAAGTAACAGGCGCCGAATCAAAATCAAAGCAGGTACAATACATACCAGTTATTTGCTTAGGAACATTTTGGTTTCTTAACTGGCTAGGTTTTAAGCTTTGCAGTGCTTTTATATTTGGCAAACCTTGAACCTTGATGGCTCATGAAATTCCGACGGCAGGACATAATTTTAACTAGTTCAGAATACTAAACTATCTGACGTTCGCAAATCGCGATATTCTGCGATTAATACTGTATTTCACTGACTTGATATACTTTAAACTAATTCATAGACCTCAGTCTTTTGTTCCTGCTTTTCTACCTTTCCACAAAATAACTTATTTTCTTCTCTTAACTCCTCAACTAACTCTTATAATTTCTACTTCAAGACAAAGGAAAGAGCACATGCTTCCTTCCAAGGTTTAAATCCTTTCTTAACATTAAAACAAACAACAACAAAGCATCCACGCAACCACTTTGTTTAAACACACACACACACATACACATGGAAGCTTCCAAAAGTCATTCCACAGTACATCCTTTTTCATTCAAACTTATCATTTCAGACTGGGATGAGTGTAAAACATTCAAAGAGAATACAGAACATTGATTAAGACAATCGCTTTTATTCTTCTTTCTTCCAAACTGTAATTGACTCAAAACAGAAGTAAATTCGAGAAATCCTATCACTTTAATCTTTAACAGTTTTAACACTCTCCCAGCCCCCTGAGGCTAAACCAAGGTGCAATGTACTGCACCCACTGCCTGTAGCAAACATTCCACAGGAACAAAGAGCTCCCTGCTCTCAATCTAATTACAACAACAACCACCTACATTCGACAAGCTACCAGATCTCACAAACACACTGAAATACAAAAACTAAGATCTCTCCTATCCATCTGCTGCCTTTCCCCTGGCGTAAAAGGATTATAGGTTGCCTTTGGTTGTGCTAACGTCCCTCCTCTCGTGACTGGCGCTAGATTATAATTTTCTATGTTTTCTTCTGATGCTGGAGTGGCTGTATGTTTCTGCACTGACTCGTATGGGCGCCGAGGGTCCGTTTCCTCTGATCTCTGCGTTATCTCCGCAGTGTGGCTTCTGTGTTCTAATTCCCTCACTCTCTCCTGTAATACTTTAATTTGTTCTGTCTCTTTGTGTCTCTCCTCCATTGAGGCATTTACTTCCTCAATTAGTCCAGCTAACTGGGTCACTAATATTACTCCCATTACTTTTGTTTTGTCCCGTTTAACTCCGTCTACCCACTTTCTTTGATCTTCTAAAGTTTGTGATGCGTTCCACCCGTTCCGTTTCATCTTTGCAACAATCGCTTCTCTGGCTAACAGATACTTCAAAATGAGAGCTACTGCAGTTTCTCCCTTAACAACGTGGTCTGCCATTTTTCTGTCTAGCAGTCCTGCAACCCCCGTATGCTGGCTGCTACAGTAAAAGTGCCTCAACTCTCTCCCTTATCTCCTGTCACTGATACTGCCCCAGCACCGTCTGTATTGCTGTAGGGCCTCGTAGTGAGGTTCCAGTGGGTCTCTTTCCCCTGGGCTCCCCCAACTATTCCTGACACCTCACGCTTGGACTATTTTGTGTTGTCTTATTGGGATGTGTGCTGGTTGTTTAGTGGGTTTGTCCGCCCCTGTTCCCAGCCCCTCTAAGTACAACGCCTCCCGCTCGGCCACCACCCCCACTAGCAGGGTTGATCCGTTACCCCAAAACCGGGTATCCTGCTATGGGCTGTGGTGTTCCCTACAGACGAACAAGGTTATCAAACTCCTCCCGGGTCCCTAATGGATCCTCCGTCGTCGTGTCTCTTGGTCAGGATGGATCGGGTCCCCTTTTCCTCAACACTTACACACATGTATTCTGTTATCAAAGCCCCTGTTATAGTTAGTAACTGTATCGACTCTGAGGTTGTTCGTCCCTTCAGAGTCAGTGTTGTTACCCGATTTACACTGTCCGTGCCTTGCACCCTGAGTGCCTGTGCCTCTTAGCGCCCGCTTCAAAACCCAACCTTAGCGTGGGAGATTTCTCCTCTTAACGTCCAGTTTAGGGTAGGGCACCTTGAGTCAAGCACTCCCTTGTCCTATTGCCTTGGCACAGACAGCGGTTTCATTTACAATCCTGGGTTAGTTACACCAATTAGTTCTGCATGCGGTACTTATCTTTATATTAGTCTTAATTCCTGTTATCAAATAGCCCAAAACCTTTTATCTTTACCTCTAGAACATAGAACATAGAACATTACAGCGCAGAACAGGCCCTTCGGCCCACGATGTTGCACCGACCAGTTACAAAAAAAAACCTAAACCAATTTCTTTTCGTCCATGAATCTATCTACGGCTCTCTTAAACGCCCCCAAACTATGCGCATTTACAACTGATGCTGGCAGGGCATTCCAATCCCTCACCACTCTCTGGGTAAAGAACCTACCCCTGACATCGGTCCTATAACTACCCCCCCTCAATTTAAAGCCATGCCCCCTCGTGCTGGATTTCTCCATCAGAGGAAAAAGGCTATCACTATCCACCCTTTCTAAACCTCTAATCATCTTATATGTTTCAATAAGATCCCCTCTTAGCCGCCGCCTTTCCAGCGAAAACAATCCCAAATCCCTCAGCCTCTCCTCATAGGATCTCCCCTCCATACCAGGCAACATCCTGGTAAACCTCCTCTGCACCCTCTCCAAAGCCTCCACATCCTTCCTGTAATGTGGGGACCAGAACTGCACACAGTACTCCAAGTGCGGCCGCACCAGAGTTGTGTACAGTTGCAACATAACGCTACGACTCCTAAATTCAATCCCCCTACCAATAAACGCCAAGACACCATATGCCTTCTTAACAACCTTATCTACTTGATTCCCAACTTTCAGGGATCTATGTACACATACACCTAGATCCCTCTGCTCCTCCACACTATTCAAAGTCCTCCCGTTAGCCCTATACTCAACACATCTGTTATTCCTACCAAAGTGAATCACCTCACACTTCTCCGCATTAAACTCCATCCGCCACCTCTCGGCCCAACATTGCAACCTGTCTAAGTCCTCCTGCAAACTACGACACCCTTCCTCACTGTCTACCACACCACCGACTTTGGTGTCATCAGCAAATTTGCTAATCCACCCAACTATACCCTCATCCAGGTCATTAATAAATATTACAAACAGCAGTGGCCCCAAAACAGATCCCTGAGGTACACCACTTGTAACCGCACTCCATGATGAATATTTACTATCAACCACCACCCTCTGTTTCCTATCCGCTAGCCAATTCCTGATCCAATTTCCTAGATCACCCCCAATCCCATACATCTGCATTTTCTGCAGAAGCCTACCATGGTGAACCTTATCAAACGCCTTACTAAAATCCATATATACCACGTCCACTGCCTTGCCCCCATCCACCTCCTTGGTCACTTTCTCAAAAAACTCAATAAGGTTAGTAAGGCACGACCTACCTGCCACAAAACCATGCTGACTATCACCTATCAATTCATTACTCTGGTCCTTTACTCCTATTAAAGTTAAAAGTTACTTACCTTCTTCCACGCGGTCGTTCTGACCTGTACCTCTTTAGTGCGGACTTCTGTTTCAATTTAAAAACTTAGGCAAGATTATACAGTTCTACAAGACAACAATACTTAAAACAGACAAACCCTAACCCTTAATGGTACCTCACTTTGAACGGAGACCTGCACTCGCCTTTGACTGCTCTGGATTTGTATCAGATTCGTTTAAATTTGATCCCGACTTTCAAACTGTGGCCATCAGTCAGAAGTCAGATATCAAATCCTGCCGACTACGCCATTTTGTTGTAGGGAAATATCCCTTTACCAGTGCAGAATAGAAGTTGAGTCGCAAATCAAGGTTCAAAGCGTGTCTTTATTGTACAATTACTGGGATCCCAGGGAGACCCCCGTAGCCAGCTCAGAACAGTGGCTTGGCCACGTTGATCTCAATTAAATCACATCAGCTCTGGATCTTTATAGGGATCCAAAATTCGCGCGGGAACATTTGATTATGCTTTTTTTACACAATGTATAAAGTGGTCTGTCAGTTTCAAAAGTCCCTAGGAAGTTTCATCGATTAGCATTTGTATGGTGTGTGTTCGTGTTAATGGGATTACTTGGTCCTGCCCCGGTGTCTAAATGCGTTTCCCATTATCATCTCTATGTGTCCTCTTATTTGAATTGATCCTATTGTTCCGTGTCTGTGTTTCCTGCTTGTGAGATTGAGTGTTAATGTCATCCTGTCCTGTTGGGTGTCTGGAGTATTTCATTCTTAACCTTTTATCCTTATCTCTTAGTTTATCAGATTTGTATGTCTGCCTTGGCCGAATTGGTAATATTTCAGTGATAGCTTGGTTTTGATAACCCACTCTATGTCTCGTTTCATAGGGATCTTGATCGTCCTTGGCCAGTTTGAAATGCAGCTGCGCGCTGTTGCTAGGCAGATTAGGGATCTTCCGTAGTTTCTGAAATTCGTGAGTCTCTCAGCTGTGCAGGGGGGGGACCCGATCGAATATCCATCCGGGGGTGCCCCTCTGCATTGTTGGCCCGTTATGAGTGGTGCCAATTAGTCCAATATGTAAATATGTTTGATGATACAAATATGGTTTTCTGGAAAATTTCCTCCTTCACCCCAATGACATGGACACCAGATATCGAGTGACGCATTTGGACAGACCACAGTTCCGGCTCTTCAGCGTCACAATTGTGAGCATGTTCACGAGAAGGCAAAGAAATAAAAAACAAAATCATACAACAGGCTGGAGAAGAAATCACCAGTTTCACTGAGGTGGTGTTGACAAAGACGCAAAAATACACACATACACACACGCACACATAACCTCTTCGAGAGACACAGGAACACAAACCCACGCACAAACTCTCCTTGAGACTCAGGAACACACATCTTGGTGCAAACTCTACTAGCAGCGCAAGAACAGCGCCCCCCCCCCCTCCTTCCTCGCCTCTCTCTCTCTCACACACAAACACACACACAAATACTCGTAGAGTCACAGAACACAAACACAACCTAAACTCTCCTGGAGACACCAAAGCACATGCACACTCACAAACAGACAAACACTCACGCAGAAACACAAACACAAACCCACAAACCTTCCAAGAGACACCGTAATGCAAACCCACAGACAATATCTCCTAGACCCACAGAAACGGAAACCCACACACAAACTCTCCGAGAGACACAAGAACACACACACTCACACAATCTCTGCGAGAGACACTGAACACAAACACACACAAACAAACTCTCCTGGAGACAGAGGAACACAAACACATGGGCACAAACATTCATAGAGACACAGGGAGACAAACAAAGACCCATAACCTCCTCGAGGCGGAGGGACAAAAACCCACACATACAAACTCTCCGAGACATTATAACACAAGCACACATAGGAACCGAAGGGCCAGTGGTATTATCGCTCGATTGTTATGCCCCAAACCCAGATATTGTTCTGGGGACCTGGGTTCTAATCCCCCCACGACTGATGGTGGAATTTGAATTCAGTTAAATAATCTGGAATTATGAGTCTCCTGATGGTCATGAAAACATTGTCGATTGTCAGAAAAATCCATCTGGTTCACCAATGTCCTTTTGTACCGTCCTTACCTGGTCTAGCCTACATGTGACACCAGAGCCACATTAATGCGGTTGACTCTCAACTGCCTGTGGAACTGCCGAGCAAGCCACTCATTTGTAACAATCGCTACAAAGTCTCCACAAAGAATTGAAACTGGACGGACGACCTGGCATCGACCGGGGCACTGGAACAGACTACGGAAAATAAAAACAGTCCTGTCGAACCTGGAAATCCTCCTCACTAACATCTGGGGCTAGTGCTAAATTTGGGAGAGCTGTCTCACAGACCAGTCAAGCAACAGCCTGTCGGAGTCATTCTCACGGAATCATAGCTTACAGGTAACACGACAGACACCACCGCTACCATCCCTTGATTTGTCCTGTCCCATCGGCAGGACAGACCGAGCAGAGGTGGCGGCTCAGTGGTACACAGTTGGGAGGGAGCTGCCCTGGAAGTCCTTAACATCGACTCTGGGCCACATCAATTCTCATGTCTTCAGTTAAACAAATGCAAGGAAACCTTTTTCTGGTTACCATATACCGTACTCATTTGGCTGATGGATCAGGACTCCAAAATGTTCAACAGCACTCGGAGGTCGCACTGAGCGTAGCAAGGGCGCAGAATGTACTCTCGGTGGGGGATTTTAATGTCCATCACCAAGTTTGGCAGCAGCATTAGTGATCGGGCTGGTCGGGTCCGAAAGTATATAACTGCGAGACTGGGTCTGTAGTAGATGGTGAAGGAACCAACAAGAGGAAATACCATACTTGACATCATGCTTCCCAATATGCCGCTGCAGATGCATCTGTTCATGATAGAATCGGTAAGAGTGACAACCACACAGTCCTTGTGGAGACGAAGTCCCGCCTTCACATTGAAAATAACATCCACTGCTTTTTGTGGCGCTATACGTGCTGAATGGGATAGAACTTGATCCGATATAGCAAATCAAGACTGGGCACCAATGAGGCGCTGTGGCCATCAACAGCAGTAGAATTGTACTCGAGCACAATCTGCAACCTCATGGCTCAGCATATCGCCCACGAACCATTACCATCAAGCCAGGGGATCAACCCTAGTTCAATGGAGAATGTGGAATGACATTCCAGGAGCAGCACCAGGCCTACCTAAAAATGAATTGTCAACCTAGCGAAGCTACCAAACAGGACTGCTTGCGTGCCAAATGGCAAAACAGCAAGTGATAGACAGAGCTCGGTGATCCCACAACCAACGGATCAGATCTTAGGTTTGCAGTCCTTCCACATCCAGTCGAGAATGATAGTGGACAATGAAGCAACTGACTGGAGGAGGAGACTCCACAGATACCCTCATCCTCAGTTATGGAGGAACCCAGCACTTCAGTGCAAAAGATAAGGCTGAAGTATTCGCAGCAATGTTCAGCCAGACGTGTCGAATGGATGAACCATCTTTGACTCCTCCAGTGTTCGCCAGCATCTCCGATGCCAGTTTCCAGTCAATTCAATCCACAGCACGTGATATCAAGAAACAGTTGAAGACACTGGATACTGAAAAGGCAATGGGCCATGACAGCATTCTGGCAATAGTACTGAAGACTTGTGCACCAGAACATGCCGCTCCCCTGCCCAAGCTCTTCCAATACAGTTACAAAACTGGCATTTACCCAACAATGTGGAAAATTGCCCAGGTATGTCCTGTACATAAAAAGCAGGACAAATCCAACCCAGCCAGTTACCGCCCAATCAGTCTTCACTTGATCATCAGTAAAAGTAATGGAAGAGGTCATCGACAGTGCTATCAAGCAGCACCTGCTCAGCAATAACCTGATCTGTTACGCCCAGTTTGGGTTTCGCCAGTTTCACTCAACTCTTACCCTCATTACAGCGTTCATTAAAACATGGACAAAAGAGCTGAATTCCACTAGTGAGGAGAGAGTGACAGCCCTTGACATCAAGATCGACAGATTGTGGCATCGAGGAGCCCCAGCAAAACTGGAACGAATGGGTTTCAGAGGGCAAACTCCCAGGTTTGATTCATATCTGATACATATGAAGATGGTTGTGGTTGTGGATGGTCAGTCATCTCAGTTCGAAGATATCTCTGCAGGAGTCCCTCATGGTCGTGCCCTCGGTCCAACAATCTTCAGCTAATTCATCAATGATCTTCCTCCTCCGTCATAAGGTCAAAAATGCGGATGTTCCCCGATGATTGCACAATGTTTAGCACCATTCGTGACTCTTTCGATCCTGAAAGAGTGCATGTTCAAATGTAATATGACCTGGACAATATCCAGGCTTGGCTGACAAGTGGCAAATAACATTTGCGCCACACAAATGCCAGGCAATGACCACTACCAATTAGGGACATTCTAACTACCGCCCTTTGAAATTCAATAATGGAACCATCAATGAATCCCCCACTATCAACATCCTTGGGGTTACCATTGACCAGAAACTGAACTCGACTTACCACATAAATGCAGTGGCTACAAGAGCAGATCAGAGGCGAGGGATACTGTGGCGAGTAATTCACCTCCTGACTCTCCAAAGTCTATCCACGATCTACAAGGCACAAGTCAGTAATGTGATGGAAGACTGCACTTGCCTGGATAGGTGGAGCTCAAACAACACTCGAGAAGCTTGCTACCATCCAGGGCAAAGCAGACTGCTTGTTTGACACCACATCTGCAAATATTCAATCCATCCACCACCGACGCTTCAGTCGCATCTATAAGATGTACTGCAGCAATTCACCAAAGATCCTTAGACAGCACGTTGCAAACCCACGGCCACTTCCATCTTGAAGGACAAGGGCAGCAGATACATGGGAATGCCACGAACTCCACGTTCGCCTCCAAGCCATTCACCATCCTGACTTGGAAATATATCGCTGTTCCTTCGCAGTCGCTGGATCAAAATCTTGAAATTCTCTCCTTAACAGCATTGTGCGACAACCCGCAGAATATAGAACATAGACAACATAGAAAAGCTACAGCGCAAACAGGCCCTTCGGCCCACAAGTTGCGCCGAACAATTTCCTTCCCTTCTGGGCTCATCTAATAGAACATAGAAAATATGAACCGCAGCATTTCAAAACGGCAGCTCACCATTCCCTTCTCAAGGGCAACTAGGGATGGGCAATAAATGCTGGCCAGTCAGTGATGCTCATGTCACGCGAATGAATTAAAAAAAACACACAATCTCCCAGAGACACATGGACACAGACACATGCGCAGAAACTCTCCTCGAGGCAGAAGACAACAACGCTACACACACAAACTCTCCTAGTCACAGGAACACACACTCACATATACATTTTTTCCTGGAGAAACAGGAACACAAACACACACACAAAAATTCTCCGATGTCAAAGGAACACACACACAATCCCCGAGATACACAGCATTACAAAATCACACAAACACAAACCGACAAAGGCAAAAAATAAAACATTCTCCCAGACAAATACACTGCCAGCGATTCTCCGAGCCTCTTCACTACATTAGCAGCACAGCTGGTTGAGAGACTCAATTAGAGGCTGTCTAGCGGGCTCCCCATTGGGCGCTGTAACCTCCATGACTCTCCGGCAGCCGGATATCCAGCCCCATCAGCTCCACGCCAGCAATCGGCGTGGAGCTGCATGAATTCTTTAAATAGCGATGACCACATGTTGTAATACAAAAGTCTGAGGTCACATACCAACCGACTCAAGAACAGCTTCTTCCCTGCTGCCGTCAGACTTTTGAATGGACCTACCTTGCATTAAGTTGATCTTTCTCTACACCCCAGCTATGACTGTGATACTACATTCTTCACTTTCTCGTTCCCTTCTCTATGAACGGTATGCTCTGTCTGTATAGAGCGCAAGAAACATGACTTTTCACTGTATGGTCATACATTTTTCAATCATAAATACAATCAAAATCAAAAAATGTAATTAGATTGCCCAGAGCTGAAGTATCTGGGTCTAGGAACCTCTCCGCCAACCCGCCTCCCGTCCCCTTAGATAGGAGTATTTCACTTGACCAGGGTTTACAATTGCTCCCCATGTGCGGGGGACCCATTTGGACTGCGATCCAATTTTTCAGCAATCCTCCACTGGCAATGTGGGCCACGGCGCATGCGTCGCTTTCGGTACTGACAGATCGGCGCATGCGCTACCTTGTTGTGTTCTCGGACGGGAATAAGCTCCACCCACTGATTTGTGCTGACGGACACGCTGGTGACCTTTGCAGAGTACAGAATGTGAGAGCTCCTTTTTGAAACTCGTGCTGGAAGAAACAACGCGGTTTATTCCAATTTTAATTTTAATCCAAATTCGACACTTAGTATTTTTTGGGAGAATCGCCCCCATTCATTTATACACACAGATATTCATGCAGGCATGCACACACAGAGAAACATAAACAAAAACAGAACCATGTAAAGATACACAGGCATAAACAATATTTTCTGAAGCAAATACACAAATGTACACATTTGCAGAAAGACTCACACAAACACACACACAAAAATACACAGACTCACAAACACACAAACAGACACATGCAGGACTAAACCCACCCACCCACTCACTCAGGCAGACAAACACATTTGCACCCACCGACACTCACAACACATACAATGCAAGTAAACCGTCACACAAAGCCATACATAAAATCACAGCCACACACAACCACACACACCCGCACATAGAACCAGACCCACACACATATACACACAGCCACAAACAAACACATACACACACACACACACACACACACACTGGAATAATACCCAGGTCAGAAACTCCAAACAGTTTGATAGGTCCGCCTGGATCATAAATATGACAAGTTGAATTTGGCTATGGTCAGCATAGGATGTTAGATCACGTGTGATTCAAGTGACCCACCAGGAGCTTTGATGAAACAAATTTTATTTAAAGTATAATTAACTTGTCACAGTAACTTCTACCAATTAGAAACAAGAGATAAAAGCCCATGATAATGTAAGAACATAAACAACTATATGAAAAGTTCCAAACAAACAAACCTCCTTATCAACATACCCCAGTCAAATGTTTAACACCGAAAAAAAGACTGTCCACGTAATGCTGGAACTTAGTCCTTTGTTTGGAGAATTGAAACTCTGACTTCCCATCCTTGTAACCTCCAACAGCCCTCGAGGTAGCGATAGTGCCATTGCTGGACACTTTTTTAAAAATCTGCAAAGCACTTCAAGAGACAGAGACACACTAGTTGCCAGCGAGCAAGCAATCAACAGTCGAAGTTTCAATCCAGGAAGGCAAAAAGGCCAGCTTTCAGCATGCCAGCATGAAACAGAACTGTTCAGTCTGATTTCCAAGCACCTTCTAAACCAAAAGTGATTCCAGCAGCCCGAAACTCAAAGTTAAACAACTCCTGTTAACTGAACTGTCAATCATTCTTTCTCCGACAGTTAAGGATCATAAGAATCCCAGGAAGAATAGGAGTCCCGAGGCATAAATAAACAAAACCCCATTTAAGCCATAAAGGACTTTGAAGCAGAGATATCTAAGTCTGCTTATAACTTCAGAAAACATGATTAAAAATACAGTTTTCAAAGGCAAACTGGCGTGACTCCTCCCACTACAGAAATAAATGGACTATCAACATTCAAAGATGGTTTCATTTTTCAAAACCTTTCCGTTCCACATTGCTACTATTCAGCAATAAACATATATGTCTTATACAAAATCAAAACGTGCTGAGATCACAGTACTACACTTATTTCTGTCCTTGTTTTCCAATGTCGACACTTTTTGAAATCACATATTTGACGAACTGATTGATTTACAATATTCCTTCAGTTCTTTTTCCTACATTGGTTCTCATTCCAAATGTACTTGAGTTGTTACGATGATAAATTAGCTTTGGCAATGTTCTCCAAGAACTGGGCAAGATCAGGAGGAGAACATGATCTGGGACATTCAGAAAGGTATTTTTACCTCTGTGCCCTTTCTTATTCATTGGCCGGAACCCCTCCTCTGATAAGCAATTCGAACACTTTGTGTCATCTTGACCTTACCCCATCAGGTTCTGCATATTCTTTGACAAAGACACAGAACAAATTGTCTTCCTTGCTGTCAGATACCATTTTGACTGTGCTTTCAAAGATCACTACTGTGAAAACCATTTAAATTTACTCGAACACTAACTGTATACAGTGCTGTTTCATTGTCGGGTTCACAAGGGACAGATTGTATTTGTGATGAACGGAAATGTTTAAATATAACCGCGGGAAGACAGCTTATTTGTGGGCACTGCAATGGAACTCACGTAAGCTCAGCCAAATGGACATATCCCTTTGATACTGACCAGGTGGTGGAATCAAACGGGAAATCAAGTAAACTGAACAATTGGTAGTATGAGCAAACTCATAATCGGCACACTACGTGTTACCGGGCTAAGAAGGGATATGTGTTCCTCTTCAATGGTACCTACATGACAGAAACACCAAACCTCCCAAACCGTTTTGCAGTAGGAACAATCGGACCACTGACTGTTCCATGCCCACAGAAGGGGTATATTCGGAGGAGAATAGTAACTTGCGCTATCAGCAAGGAATTCTGCGCTGACTGGGAAGCCCCGGGCACAATGGGATCCTCACTGGGATATGGGTTCCTTGGAGCATTATCTCTGGGGGGCGGGGGGCGGGGGGGGGGGGGGCGGGGTGTCAGCCGGGGTAATTGGAGCAAAGAATAGAAACCATATTGTTTGTGGACTAACAATCCTGGGAAACAGCACTTCAAAAGCACTGGAGGCTGTTAACCAAGAAATGGCTGAACTGAGATTATATGCACAGCAGACACGATACACAGTGGACTACCAGTTAGCACAACAAGGGGGATTATGTGCAATCATGGGCAATAAATGCATAACCCGTCACAGATGAGTCTTACAACATTACACAGGTCATCAACGACATCAGGAAACAACTTGATTGCTTCAGACAGGGACCCAAGAGAGGACGTAGTTGGCTGGAATGGCGAGTGGCGGGGGGGGGGGGGGGGTCCTGGGAGTCGTACCTGTTACATGGACTGGTCATCCTCATTGCAATTATAATTGTCTGTTGTCTGACTGTTGGATGACTTAAACTCTGTTTTAAAATAATGTTGACGAGAATTTTGCCAGGAGTCCGTGTGTACATCGAAGAAGAGCACCTAATGAAGATCCCCGAAGACATCAGAAGAAACGAAGACATCAGAAGAAATGAAGACATCAGAGTAAACGAAGAAGCAGAGAAGAACTAAAATTTGTATATGTGAATGTATAATTGTTGGTCTAGGTATTGTTGAAGCTATAATCCGACCAAAAGGAGGGACTGTAAGGGGAAAAACGTAAGGAAAGCACACTTAAAAATGACGGACTGGCACAGAAAGAGTTAACTGGGAAAGGAACCATAATACAGACACCGGCTTCCACTTAGACAAAGATCACTTGAAATCAAACCCAACAGACAAGCCATTTAGAATCACAGACAGTGATTTAAAGATAACAAACACCTAAGGAAGCCAGCCAAAGATCGAGACATCTTTTAGACAAGGAAAACCCGAGACAAAGGGAGTAGATTCGTCATAGAAAGAGCGGGAAAATATGAATGCAGGAACACCGATTAACACCTGAGTGAGCCGAAACCAACCATTGATAGCCACAGACATAGGAAATGTACTCATTCATAAGAACAATACTACGTTAAATGTTTGTATCTGTTTGTATCTGCCTATAACGATGTGATAATGTTCAAATCTCCGGTCCATCTATTGTGTAAAAAGTATAAAGATGGACCGCCATTCCCGTCATTATACTGAGAGAAGGTTTGCTACTGACTTGTGCCTTGTCTCCACGGAGCTCCGTTGAAGAAACTCTATTTTTTGGAACCTTGAGATCTGACTAATAGTGGATTTTTCCCACAACAGGAGGGAATCTATATGTGAAGCCAGTGGAAATAGGCAGGGTATTAAATGCATACTCTGCGTCAGTATTCACCAAAGAGAAGGACTTGGTGGATGATGAGTCTGGGGAAGGGTGTGTAAATAATTTGAGTCATGTTGAGATCAAAAAGGAGGAGGTATTTGGGTTCTTGAGAAACATTAATATAGACAAGTTCCCAGGGCCTGATGGGATATACCCCAGAATACTGAGAGAGGCAAGGGAGGACATTGCTGGGGGCTTGAGAGAAATCTTTGTATCCTCACTCTCGACAGAGGAGGTCCCAGATGATTGGAGAATAGCCAATGCTCTTCCTTTGTTTAAGAAGGGTAGCAAGAATAATCCAGGTAATTGCAAGCCGGTGAGCCTCACATCAGTGGTAGGGAAGTTATTGGAGAGGATTGCTCGATACAGGATTTACTCCCACTTGGAGATAAGTTGACGTATTAGCCAGAGGCAACATGATTTTGTGAAGAGGAGGTCGTGTCTCACTAACGTGATCGAGGTTTTCGAGGAAGTGACGAAAATGATTGATGACGGTAGGGAAGTGGATGTTGTCTACATGAACTTCAGTAAGGCCTTTGACAAGGCCCCTAATGCAGACTGGCACAGAAGGAAAAGTGGCATGGGGTCAGAGGTGAGACGGATACTGCTCTGGCTCTGTCATAGAAAGAAGTCTCACAACACCAGGTTAAATTCCAACAGTTTTATTTGGTTGCAAAAGCCACTGGCTTTGGGAGCGCTGCCCCTTCGTCAGGTGAGTGGGAGTTCCATTCACAAACAGTTTGAACTCCCACTGTGTATAGAATACCGTGTGAGTGAGTAGAACTCCCACTCACCTGACGAAGTGGCAGCGCTCCGAAAGCTAGTGTCATTTGCTACCAAATTAACCTGTTCGACTTTAACCTGGTGTTGTGAGACTTCTTACTGTGATTACCCCAGTCCAACGCCGGCATCTTCGCATCATGTCTGTCATAGAAGGCAGAGGGTAGAGGTGGAAGGGTGTGTTTCTCATAGAAACCCTACAGTGCAGAAGGAGGCCATTCGGCCCATCGAGTCTGCACCAACCACAATCCCACCCAGGCCCTACCCCCACATTTTTACCCGCTAAGCCCTCTAACCTACGCATCTCAGGATTCTAAGGGGCAATTTTTAACCTGGCCAATCAACCTAACACGCACATCTTTGGACTGTGGGAGGAAACCGGAGTACCCGGAGGAAACCCACGCAGACACGAGGAGAATGTGCAAACTCCACACAGACAGTGACCCAAGACGGGAATCGAACCCGGGACCCTGGAGCTGTGAAGCAGCAGTGCTAACCACTGTGCTGAATGGAGGGCTGTGACAAATGGCGCCCCTCAGGCATCAGTGCTGGGAAATTTGTTATTTGTAATTTAAGAAATGATTTGGAGGAAAATGTAACTTGTTTGAAGAGTCCGTTTGCAGATGACAGAAAGGTTGGTGGATTTCTGGATATTGATGAGGACGGTCAGAGGACACAACAGGATATAGATCAGTTGGAGTCTTGGGCAGAGAGATGGTGGATGGAGTTTAATCCGGACAAATGTGAGGTAATGCTTTTTGGACGGTCCAATACAGATAGGATGTATACAATAAATGGCAGAAACCTTAAGAGTATTGATAGACAGAGGGATCTGGGGGTACAGTCACACAGACCACCGAAAGTGCCAATGCCGTGGAGAAGGTACTCAAGAAGGGATATGGCATTCTTGCCTTCATCGGCCGGGGCACTGAGTTTAAAAACTGCCAAGCCATGTTGCAACCTTTTCGAAACTTAGTTGAGGACCACTTAAATTTTACGGTCTGATTTTACCATTTTCATTCTAAGTGCTGAATTTGGGCACAATTTAGATGCGAGTTGGAAATCTGCTTTCAGGCGCTCCGATTAGCACTTAGACTGAAAAAAAAAACAATCGCCAGTCCCATTCGCGCTGTGGGCGGGGCTTAGCGCACCCGAAATGATCGGAGCTCTGAACTGCGCATGCGCAATTAGAAAATAAATTTCAAAAGCGTGCCATGTCAGTTCGCTCCCGGGCCATAAACTGCGGAGAAAGTGACCCGGGAGTGAAAACCGGGAGTGATGGCCCCAACAGACATCACGGTCCCACTTATCCACCCACCCACCCGCTACCCAGACCGATCTTGACCCCCTGCCCCCTTCCCCCCCCCCCCACAGATCGCCCGCAGAGTGGCAGCGGACCCTCCCCTGCCCTCCCCCATTCCCACCACCAGAGATCCATCTGGCCTCCCCGCTACCCCCCGCCAGAGATACATCTTATCCGCCTCTCTCCTGCCCCCCCCACCCCCCTCCCCCGCCCAAGAGATTGATTTGTCCTCACTCCTCCCCACCCCCAGAGAATGATCTGTTCTCACTCCCCTCCCTCCCCGCCCCGCCAGCGATACATCTGACCCGCCTCCTCCTCCCTCCCGCCCCGCTCCCCAGACAATGATCTGGATGCACTCCCCTCCCCCCACACTCCCCCCCGCCACCGCAGAGGTACATCCGATCCACCTCCTCCTCCATCCACCCCCCTCGCTAGAGAATGAGCTGGCAGCCTCCCTCCCCCCACCCACCCCCACCCCCCCACCCCCGCTGCCCCAAATCAGACAACAATCTGAGTCAGAGAGCCGTTGGAAGCTCTGAACTGACGTCTTCAGCAGCTGGAGCGCCAGAATTAGACTTTTATTCAGCATGTCCATTTCAGCGCGATCCTGGATTGGCGAACGCTGTGGTAAAGGGCGAAATGCTGATAAAGTTGGGCAGGCAGTTCATTACTTCAAGTGAAATGCATGCAAATGCATTTAAGTCGCCATTGCGCCCGTTTCGGGCGTGAATCTGATCACGGCCATTCCCTGGTCTTGGTAAAGTGGTCACCTGCGCGGACATGGGCGCAGATCGCGTTATTGGCCGCACACCCGAATTTACCACGTTTTCCCGCCTGGAAACGCGCGCGACGCAATGGTATGATTGGGCCCAGAGAGTTCAATTCCGGTCGCCACACTAACAGAAGGATGTGAAGGTTTTGGACTGGGTACAGAGATGATGTTGCCTGGTATGGAGGGCATTAGTGATGAGGAAAGTTTGGATAAACTTGGTTTGTTCTCACTGGAACGATGGGGGGGGGGCGGGGGGGGGGGTGAGACGTGGCGGGGGTGTTGGGGCGACCTGATAGAAATCTACAAGATTATGAGGGGCAAGGACAGTGTGGATCATCAGAAGCTTTTTCCCAAGGCGGAAGAGTCAATTACGAGGGGGCATCAGATAAAGGTGCGGGGGAAAATGTTTAAAGGAGGTGTATGGGGCAAGTTTCTTTACACAAAGAGTGGTGGATACCTGGAATACGCTGCCTTGGGAAATAATCGAAGCAGATGCAATAGTCACTTCTGAGGGGCGTCTGGACAAATACATGAATAGGATGGGAATCGAGGGATATGGTCCCTGGAAGGGTAGGGAGTTTTAGTTCAGTTGGACAGCTTCGTTGGTTCAGGCTTGGAGGGACGAAGGACCTGTTCCATTGCTATAATTGTCCTTGTTCTTTGATCTTTCTTCAATTGTCATTTCTGAAGTTCATCAAGCATTTTTACCCCGATGCTCTTCCACATGAGTTCTTATTGCATCGGAAAATGCATTTTTAAAATCCTGCGCATGAATCCCTTCTCTAAGAGCTTCATACGTCTCAGCTATTTTCAAAGCCTTTATCCACTTGTCAAAACTATTCGGTTTGATGCTTTCAAATTCTATGTACGTTTGACAATGTTCTTTCCTTAGATTTCGAACCCATTGTCTGTAGGCTTCTGACATAAGCTCAGATGCACCCACGATGGCTTTTTTCGTCAGAATTCCCAGACAGCTTTTCCGATAGTGACGCAAACACCTCATGAGCTCTACTTAGAAACTGATTTTGCTTCTTTATTCTCCTAATCAAAGCTTGACGACGCTTGCACATATTTAAATTGACCCCACCTGGCCTTTGACTAACACGGTCGCGCTCTTCCTCAACGCCTGCATCACGACTCCAACCTATACGCTTCCCTTTACCGCCGCCATTTTAATTGACGTTCACTTTTTATTTCCGGTTTCCGAATTTCATATACTCTCTCTTTTTCCGATTTGTTTTGCTTTTGTTGGCGCCGTGTGGGTGACATGGTGGCACAGGTGTTAGCAGTGATGCCTCCCAGCATCAGGGACCCAAGTTCGATTCCCGGTTTGGATCACTGTCTGTGTGGAGTTTGCACATTCTACCTGTGTTTGCGTGGGTTTCCTCCGGGTGCTCTGGTATCTTCCCACAACCAAAAATGTGCAGGTTAGGCGAATTAACCATGCTAAAGTATCCCTCATACACAAACAGGCACCAGAGTGTGGCGACTAGGGGGTTTTCACAGTAACTTCATTGTGGTGTTAATGTAAGCCTGCTTGTGACTAATAAATAAACTTTACTTTTTAGGGCTAGCCTTGCATTTACTTTTTCCTCAGCCTGCAATTTAAGCTGTCCTATCTCTTCTTCAATCTGGAATTCAAACTGTTTCAATTCTTTTGCTTGTTGTTCTTCCATTTCTCTATCTTTTCCTGCTGTAATTGCATCCTTTTAATTGGCTTTGGTGATCTCTGTCTTTCCTTGCATAGAATTCGAGCTGCTTCATTTGAAATTGACTTCAAGCCATTACCAATGATGCTGACTGTGTGTCTGGCATTTTAAACGCTGAGCTATCGCCAGCATTATCTATTACCCTTCCTTGCGCCTTCAGGTGATGTCAACTGCAACTTTTTCGCCTATTCCAAATTCTTCGTTTTCGTCACTTCTTGCAAACCACCCTCATTGATTGCTTCCACCCCAAGAACTCTTTCGCATCCGAGTAACCCTTAATTTCACAAGTTATTCCTATTTCAACCTGAATAGAAGATCTGAAATGAAAACACAAATATGCTCACCCCTCACAATCGTTGAGTCCAAAAATCCAAATGTAAGCAAGGAAGATACATTTTAATCCTGGATCTGCCCCCTGTTCTTATAATCTATATGTTTTGCACTTTGAAGTTTGCAAGAGTAAGCATGAGATGTTTCACTTCAGGCATGATTCGAGTGATCCTCGAAGGAGCTTTTAGAAAATACATTTTATTTGAAATAGTTAACACATAGAAAGCAAATTAGCATTAACTTGTATCAATTACAAATAACGAAACACCACGATTTTGTATAAACCTTAACAATTAAATGGACTCTTCCATTCCAACAATCCCCATAAACAGACTCTGTTTGGGTTAGCAGGGGAAGCTCTTTTCTCACGTTTTGTTATTGGATTCTGCAGCTAATTTAAAGCACACCCAGATATGCTTGAAGTCAGAAAAACGTCCAAAAATACCAGGGAGAGGGATGCAGAACGCTGCACCCAGCCCGAAATCCACGCACCTTCTAACGAATCAGCAAGCACACTGGAACTAAGCACTCTTGGGTGAAAAAAGAACTATCCCACCTGGTGTGCCAATCAGTCATCCTACCATACTTCAAACGGTCATAAACTCCAAGAAAGACATGATTCTAAACAAAAAGAAAGATGGATATAGGGAACAGATCGTGAAGTTGCATTTCAGACCAGGGAGAGATCAGCTATGATGTGATAGAATAGCAGAGCAGGTTCGAAAGTCTGCATTTGCTTACTTCTGCTCCCTAATTACTCTGAAGTGGTAAAAACCATTTGGTTTCAGAAAGACTGAAATATCCTGTGCCCTTTCGGATAAGGGTACATAACAACATAAGAACATTAGAACTAGGAGCAGGAATAGGCCGCCTGGCCCCTCAAGCTTGCTCCGCCATTCAATAAGATAATTGCTGATCTTTTTGTGGACTCAGCTCCACTTACCCGCCCGCTCACCATTACCTTTAATTCCTTTACTATTCAAAAAATTATCTATCCTTACCTTAAGAACATTCAATGAGGTAGCCTCAACTGCTTCACTGGGCAGTGAATTCCACAGATTCGCAACCATTTGGGTGAAGACGTTCCTCCACAACTCAGTCCTAAATCGGCTTCCCCTTATTTTGAGGCTATGCCACCTGGTTATAGTTTCACCCGCCAGTGGAAACAACTTCCTTGCTTCTATCTTATCTATTCCCATCTTAATCTTATATGTTTCGATAAGATATCCCCTCATTCTTCTGAATTCCAAAACGTATAGCCCTAGTCTACTCAGTCTCTCATCATAAGCCAACCCTCTCAACTCCGGAATCAACCTCTGCACCCCCTTCAGTGCCGGCATATCCTTTCTCAAGCCAGGAGACCAAAACTGTACACAGTACCCCAGGTGTGGCCTCACCAGCACCTTATACAGCTGCAACATAATCTCGCTGTTTTTAAACTGCATCTCTCTCGGAATGAAGGACAACATTCCATTTGCCTTCTTAATTACCTGGAGCACCTGCAAACCAACTCCTTGAGATTCCTGCACAAGGACACCCAGGTCCCCCTGCACAGCAGCATGCTGCACTTTTTTTACCATTTAAATAGTAGTTTTCTTAACTGTTATTTCTACCAGTCAACAGGTCCTGCCAGTCAACTTTGAGTAAATCAAGTCTTGAGAGAAAACAAGATTGTCACACCTTCTCAATGCAGTCGGTCAACCGAGGAATAGACTGCGCCTGATTTTGTAACAGCAATAATTTCCCTGGCGTCCACACATAATTATTTGTGCCATCTGCATTTGGTCCTATCACTTTTGGTGAACTCCCCTCGCTGAAAGTCAATTTAATTATCTCATTTTGAGCATACTTTCAATCTCCTTTTGAAACTGCGCCAAATGTAGAGTGTTAAATTTATAAGGATGCTATTTAATTGGAATAACATTTCCCTCATCTACATCAGGTTTCACAATTCTAGCACGTGCTTTTATTCCCATATACCTGTCCATGTGATATCAATAAATCTTCCAGGTAATTTCGATTTTCAACTAGAAGGTAGCTCAACAATTTATCCCAATTTATCCCGATTTAATTTGAGAAATGGCAAATTCAGTGTCATGTATACCCGGTTCTTCACTCTGAGTGACAACCAAAAAAAATCCTACTTGTGCTTTCCTCACCTATCCAATTACATTTTCAGCATTTACACATGACACAGTCTGTGACCTTTCCTTCTATTTGGCGTTTTATCAAATAATTCACCTCACCCAGTGTACTTTCAATTTGATAAAGCCCAATAAACCTTGCTTTTAAAAGATTCACCCTAAACTGGTGGCAAGAAGAAGACGTTATCCCCACTCGCATAACTACGGATTTTTGATTCCTATCCGATTTCTCTTTCATCTCACGCTGTGCCAGTTCTAAATGTTATCTGGCTAATTCAACTGCAGTAGTCAACATTTCCCTCAAATTTGACATATCATCCAATAATGAATTCTCAGAACACTGACTCACCAGTTACTCCTTAACTAATTTAAGTGGCCCTCTTACCTCATGATCAGAAGTCAATTAAAATGTTCTAAGTTAGTTTGACTCATTAGTGGCATCCATAATTGCAAAGAAAACAAATAGAATTCCTTTATCCCAATCCTCTGGATAATTTGACAAAAAGCCCTCAAAACTGACTTTAAAGTTTCATGCCACCGATCTAACGTTCCATGTGATTCTGGCTCGTCCGCCGTCGATTTACACTGCTTTACTCCCAAGCTATCCGTAACCTCCTTGAATAACTCTGGTGTAAAAAATTACCTCTGACCTGATTGTATTGATAGGGGTAATCCAGTACTCATATATAAAAGTAAGCAATTCCTCTGCAATCCTTTTAGCGGTAACATTGCTTAATGAAATAGCCTCTGGAATACTATTAGACATTTCCATTCAAATCAATAGACAGTACTTCCCACTTCTCGTTTTAGTGAGAGGTCCTACACAAATAGTAAAGACCATGCAAAAGGTTACTCAAATTCTGGAATATTAAGGGTTTTAGCAGCGCTGGAGTTTTCCCTCTTGTTGGTGCGGTACGTGAGGGGAGCAGTACTGTTCGGTAATCTCAATGAAATATTCATGAAGCCAGTGCCTCTGAAGCAAATCCATAACTTTATTTAGCCGGCAGCTGATTGGAGATGACCCGAGGATCGAGTGAGCTCTCAAATGGACCAACCTCATCACTTTTATTAGCTCTGAAGTTTACAATTCAAAACGGATAAATTGTAGGTTTTCTGTCAATCATTCCCACCTTAACCTAGTTTAAAATCATCGTCTTTAATATGCACAGATCAATAATAGTCCTTGTCACTCACCTCAGCAAATTGCATTTTACCAATACGCATAATGATATCTCATTTGTCCATTAAATCCAGACACTAACTCCCATCGTGGTTGAAGTCACTTCCCCATTGCCAGGTTACCCTAAAACAGTGGTGCCGAAACTTTTGTCACTGGGCCGTACTTGTGGAAAAGAAATTTGCTCGCGCCCCACCAAATTTTTTATTGATAAGAAATGCATTCAAAAACAAGAAAAAATTAACTCCTAGCTTTACTTCTTTCATAAAATAGAACACAACTACTTTATAATATGATCATGGGACATCGTCCTCGGCATCACCTGATGCGCTTGCTCTCACTTTGGAAAAATATCTATGCATGTTTAAATGTTTCTTTGATTGTCCTTGAATCTTCCTGCCACACTTGCCATCCTCTCTCGCCGCACCAGTGTGGCGTGCCACACCCTTTGGCAACCACTGTATTCGGCAAACAATGTGCAGCTACTTTGCCTACCACTGAAACAGTAACACATTGAAGATGAACATAAAATATCTCATCGTGACATCTTCGCATTCAACTAAATTCAACCGTCCAACCTGCTTTGAGCTCAGCTCAAGTCATGCCATGGAATTTCAAGCTGTATAAACTCGATCCGCTTGAAGCCAATGGAAAAACGGAACTGAACCCCTGGATTCCATTCAACCCCAAATCATGCAAAACTTAACAAGGTAAAACCATCATGTGGCCACCGGGAATTGCTTGATGGTTTCAATCCAAATGAGAAGGGAGCCTTCCGGGCAAAGCTTCGTCATGAATAACTCCCGTGCTAAGTTTCTGTAGCTCCCATGTTTCACAGACTGGCGATGTTTAAAATGAGAAGGAATGCCTTTTTTTATTCCGCACAACATTATAAGTAAGAGATTTTTAGGCCAGATTCTCCCGTTAAAACAGCAATGCCATGATGCTAATTTGCTGTCAACTCAATGATGTGATGCACAATGTAATTTTACAGGAATTAATCTTTAGTTTTCTATTAAGGAACTAGTATAGCTTACAATAAGGCAGTGCCAAGGTGCCCCCTGGGCATGGGCACTTTTCCCATTGGACAGTGCCACGGGGCACAGACTGGCACTGCCAGGGTGCCCATGCCCAGGGGGCACCAGCCCCTGCCGCCCAACCCCTGGGGAGTCCCGATTGCCCCCCCTTCCACTCCAGCGGGGTCTCCCACTAGTTCCCCGAATGTGGGGAGCTAGTCTGAAACCCGTCGGAATGAAGTTCTCCTGGCAGGGTAGGAGATACAATCGGGAACTGAAAGGTCCCAATAATGAACTGCTTAACATACTTAAAATGCATTTAAAACAGATTCAATGACTTCCCTGCCTTCCCGCCAGTTTCCAGCATGGTCTGACCGACGACTGTTCGCCAGCTCTGGGAGATGCACATGCGTTCCTGGACGGTGATGCACGTCTCCCACCGTGACCCAACAGAAAAGTTGTGGGTCGCGATGGGAGAATCACGACCAATGCTACAAATCTACTTCTATATGAAACATCAAATCACAGATTCCTACAGTGCAGAAGGAGGCAAATCGGCCAATCAAGTCTGCACCGACCACAATCCCACCTAGGCCGTATTCCCATAACCCCATGTATTTACTCCTGACACTAGGGTCAATTGAGCATGGCCAATCAACCTAACCCACACGTCTCTGGAGTGTGGGAGGAAACCAGAGCTCTCAGAGGAAACCCATGCAGACACGGGGAGAACGTACCAACTGCACGTTGGTGCGTTCTCTCCGTGGTACCAGCTGGTCTGATTAGTAGGTTTGTGGTCGACACAAAGATTGCGTTCTCCCCGTGGTACCAGCTGGTCTGATTAGTCAGTTTGCAGACGACACAAAGATTGCTGGAGTTGCTGCTAGTGTTGAACATTGTCAAAGAATACAGCAGGATATAGATAGGCTGAAAAATTGAGCGGAGAAATGGCAGATGGAATTTAATCGGATTAATGCGAAGTGATGCATTTGGTAGATCTAATGCAGAGGGGAGCAATACAATAAATGGCAGAACCATCAAGACTATAGACACACAGAGGAGAGGGATCTGGGTGTACAAGTCCACAGATCCTTAAAGGTGGCAGCACAGGTGGAAAAGGTGGCGAATAAGGCACATGGCATGCTTCCCTTTATTGGACGGGGCATAGAGTAGAAAAGTTGGCATATGATTTTGCAGTTATATAGAACGTTGGTTAGGCCACATTTCGAATACTGCGTCCAGTTCTGCTCGACACTTTACCAGAAGGACGTGCTTTGGAGGAAGCACAGAAAACGTTTACCAGGATGTTGCCTGGTCTGGAGGGTATTAGCTATGATGAGAGATTGAGTAAACTAGGCTTTCCCTGGAAAGACGGAGGTTGAGGGGCGACCTATTGAAGTTTATAAAATTATGAAGGGCATAGATAGGGTGAACAGTTGGAAGCTTTTTCCCAGGTTAGAAATGTCAAACACAAGGGGTCACAAGTTCAAGGTTCAATACAGATATGCGGGGGACATATTTTACACAGAGGGTGGTGGGGACCTGAAGTGCAGTACCAAGCAAGGTGGTTGAGGCAGACATGCTCGGATCATTTAAGACTTATCTCGATAGCCACATGAACAGACTGGGAATATAGGGATACAAACGGATGGTCCAGTTGGGAACACATGATCGGTGCACGCTTGGAGGGCCGAAGGGCCTGTTCCTGTGCTGTATTGTTCTTTGTTCTTTGCACACAGACAGTGAGCCAAGGCCGGAATTGAACGCGCGTCCCAGGCGCTGTGGGACAGCAGTACTCACCACTGTGCCATATTGCCACCCCAAATATCAAATCAATCAAAGCAAATGTTCACTTTACAACCACAGCTGCATCTAACCTGCAATGGGCCGTGAGTTAAGCCCAGCCTATCATGCAAGCCAGCCTATCATCAACTGACTCTGTCTACACTTCCCGCTGCCTCGGAAAAGCAGCCAGCATAATCAAGGACCCACGCACACAGGACATTCTCTCTTCCACCTTCTTCTGTTGAGAATTAAATACAAAAGTATGAGGACACGCACCAACCGACTCAAGCTTCTTCCTTGCTGCTTTCCGACTTTTGAATGGACCTACCTCATATGGCACAGTGGTTTGCACTGCTGCCTCACAGCACCAGATACTGGGTTCATTTCCAGCCTTGGGTCATGTCCCTGTGGAGTTTCTGCGTTCTGCCTGTGTCTACGTGGGTTTCCTCCTGGTTCTCCGGTTTCCTCGCACAGTTCAGTGATGTGCAGGTTAAGTCAGGGGAATTAGCAGGGATATGTGGGGTTATGGGGATCGGGCCTGGGTGAGATTGTTGTCGGCACGGGCTTGGTGGTCTCGTTCTGCATTGCAGACATTCTGTGATTTTGGTTGATCCTTCTCCACATCCTAGCTATGACTGTAACAGTGCATTCTGCACCCCCTCCTTTCCTTCGCTCTGTCCGTTCTGCTTTGTATAGCGGGCAAAAAACAGTAATTTCAAAAATAAAGGTTTATTTATTAGAGTCACAAGTAGGCTTACATTAACACTGCAATAAAGGTACGGTACAAATCTCCCAGTCCCCACACTCTGGCGCCTGTTCGGGTACACTGAGGGAGAATTTAGCATGGCCAGTGCACCTAACCAGCACATCTTTCGGACAGATTTCTGGCTTGGGTCACTGTCAGCGTGGAGTCTGCACGTTCTCCCCAGTGTAGAGGTGAGTTTCCTCCGGGTGCTCCTGTTTCCTCTCATAGTCCAAAAGACGTGCTGGTTAGGTGGATTGGCCGTGCTAAATTCTCTCTCAGTGTATCCGAACAGGTGCCAGACTGTGGTGAATAGGAGATTTTCACAGTTACTTCATTGCAGTATTAATGTAAGCCTGCTTGTGACACCAATAAATAAAACTTTAAACTTGAAGTGAAATGATGAAAAATCCCCATCTGCCAAAAAGGTAGATCAATTGTAAAATTTTGACAGGATTACACAGGGTAGGTTCAGAAAGAATGTTCCCAATGGTGGGGGAGTCCAGAATTAGGGGTCATAGTTTGAGGATAAGGGGTAAACTATTTGGAACTGAGGTGAGGAGAAATTTCTTCACCCAGCGGGAGGTGAATGTGTGGAATTCACTACCACAGAAAGTAGTTGAGGCCAAAACATTGTCTGATTTTATGAAGAAATTCGATACAGCTCTTGGGGCGAAAGGGATCGAGGGTGATGGGGGGAAGAGTGCATCAGGATACAGAATTGGATAATCAGCCATGGTCAAAATGAATGGTGGTGCAGGCTCGAAGGGCCGAATGGCCTGCTCCTTCTCGAGTTACAATATTTTATGCCCTTCCTGATAGGATTCAAATAGAGAAGTCCCTTGAGATTGAGAGGCAATATTTAAAAACATAGAAAATAAGTAGGCCCCTCGAGCCTGCTCCACCATTCATCATGCTCATGGCTGATCACTAAATTCAGTATCCTGATCCCTCCTTCCCCCCAGTATCCCTCGATCCCTTTTGTCCCAAGGAAAATATTATTCTGACAGCTGTGTGGTCAAATTTACTGAACCGCCTCATTATTTCCATATTTGTCAATGGGAATTAAAAACATAAGCAACTCAAGCGGCCACGATGGCCCCCGAGTGAACATTTATGGGTTATTTGACCACGTTGCATTGCAGACTGACCCCAACAATGTAAGACGATTGGCCTGACTCGACCATGATAGGGTTTAATCACCACTCCTTCTGAAGTGTATTACCTTGTTTCACTAGTCTTGTTATGAGCTGCATTCTTTTCAAAATTATGTGATGGGCAATAAATGCTGGCCAGCCAAAGATACCCATGTCCATCGAATGGATAAGAAACTAATTTAAATCGATACGAACAAAAGGACACCAGCAACGAGCAGAGTAATATCTTTTCAATTATTTCTCTTTTGAATAAGAACAGCACAAAAGGAAAAGTAATAAATGTTTAGTAATTTAGTGCATTCAACAATGAACCTCGACTTTCTCAGAAGACTAAGGAAATTTGGCACACCTGCTACGACTCTCACCACCTTTTACAGATGCAACATGGAAAGCATTCTTTCTGGTTGTATCACAGCTTGAATATGGCTCCTGCTCTGTCCAAGACCACAATAAACTACAAAGGGTAATGATTGAAGCCCAGTCCATCACACAAGCCAGTCTCCCATCCATTGACTATGGCTACTCTTCCCGCTGCCTCGGGAAAAACAGCCAGCATAATCAAGGACCCATGCACCCCGGACATTCTCCCTTCTTCCCTCGGAAAAAAATACAAAAGTCTGAGGAAACGTACCAACCGAAACAAGAATATCTTCTTTCCCGCTGCCATCAAACTTTTGAATGGACTTCCCTCAGATTAAGTTGACGTTTCTCTAGAACCCTAACTATGACGTTAACACTACATTTTGCATCCTCCGGTCCAGCTAGTCTGACTAGTAAGTTTGCGGACGACACAAAGATTGCTGGAGTTGCAGATAGTGATGAACATTGTCAGAGAATACAGCAGGATATTGATAGGCTGAAAAATTGGGCGGAGAAATGGCAGATGGAATTTAATCCAGATAAATGCGAAGTGATGCATTTTGATTGATCCACTGCAGGGGATCTAATACAATAAATGGCAGAACCATCAGGAGTATAGACATACAGAGGGATCTGGGTGTGCAAGCCCACAGATCCTTAAAGGTGGCAGCATAGGTGGAAAAGGTGGTAAAGAAAGCTTATGGCATGCTTTCCTTTATTGGACGGGGCATAGAGTGTAAAAGTTGACATATGATGTTGCAGTTATATCGAACGTTGGTTCGGCCACATTTGGAAAACTGCGTCCAGTTCTGGTCGCCACACCACCAGAAGGACGTCGGAGCTTTGGAGGGAGTACAGAAAAGGTTTACCAGGATGTTGCCTGGTCTGGAGGGTATTAGCTATGAGCAGAGATTGAGTAAACTGTGCTCCTATGTTATAGAATCATAGAGGTTTACAGCATGGAAACAGGCCCTTTGGCCTAACTTGTCCATGCCGCCTAGTTTTTACCTTTAAGCTAATCCCAATTGCCCGCATTTGGCCCATATCCCTCGATACTCATGTTCCCATATAACTGTCTAAATGCTTTTTAAAAGACAACATTGTACCCATCTCTACGACTGCCTCTGGCAGCTTGTTCCAGACACTCACCACCCTCTGTGTGAAATATTTCCCCGTCTGGACCATTTTGTATCTTTATTTCTAGGATCCTGTATTCTGCATCTGTTTTCACAGTGGAACACATAATTTCTATAGCAGTAATAGAGGATAACCAATGGACTTACTCATAAGAACAAGGATCTCCAATAAGTTAACATCTGGAGGGGGAAGTATGGGAATAAATCGAGGGATTAAAACCATATAACATCGCCAAAATCTAAAGCCAACATCACTGCTCTGAAATAGATAGCTACAGATACGGTAAATGCAATGTTTTTATTCGTGTCACAAGTACGCTTACATTAACACTGCAATGAAGTTACTGTGAAAATCCCCATGTCGCCTCACTCCGTCACCTGTTCCGGTTACACTGAGGGAGAATTTAGCATGGCCAATGCACCTAACCAGCTCGTCTTTCGTGCTGTGGGAGGAACCCAGAGCACCTGGAAGAAAGCCACGTGCAGACTCTACAAAGACAGTGACCCAAGCCAGGAATCGAACCCGGCTCCCTGGCGATGTGAGGCAGCAGTGCTAACCATTGTGCCGCTGTGTCGCCCATTTCAGTTCACCACTCAAAGAACAAAGAACAATACTGCACAGCAACAGGCCCTTCGGCCCTCCAAGCCTGCGCCGATCATGATGCCTTCCTAAACTAAAACCATATGCATCTACAGAGTCCGTGTTCTTCCATTCCCATCCTATTCATGTATTTTTCTAGTTGCCCCTTAAATGCCGCTACTGGGCCAGCTCCCACTACCTCTGCGGGCAATACATTCCAGACATTCACCACCCTCTGTGTAAAAAAACTTGCTTCGCATATCTCCTCTGACGTTTTCCCCAGGCACCTTAAAACTATGTCCCCGAGTACTTGACTTTTCTGCGCTAGTAAAGAGCATCTGAGTATCCACTCTGCCCATGCCACTCTTGGACAAGGTGTGGAGATAATATTTACAAATCCCTGCTGCCTTTAGGGGGATTAAACTCATATCATTGGTAGCATACTGAATCACACCCTTGCCATGTAGACAAGTGAGTTAACTGCCCTACACGATGGAGCCAGTCGATGTCATAGACTTGGATTACAACAATCCCACAGCGTGCAGCGCAAAGAGTCGTGGTGTCATATTGTGGCTCATGGACCTCAGGTTGACAGCCTGGATTGGATAGATAATTTGTGAGGAGGCACGGAACAGTGAGTCGGGATACAAAAGCACATTCAGGCTGGTTGGCTGTAACTTATAAAGTATTGCAAAGATTAGTGCCGGGGATATAGGTATATGGTTAGTTTATTTTTCGTTCATGGGACATGGACATCGCTGGCTGGCCAGCATTTATTGCCCACCTTACTTGCCTGAGGACAGTTGAGAGTTAACCACATTGCTGTGGCTCTGGAGTCACATTTAGGCCAGACGAGGTAAGGACAGCAGATTTCCTTCCCTAAGGGTTTTTAGTGAACCAGATCTGTTTTTCATTATAACAGAATGGGTAACAAGTTGGAAGATGGAGGAATGAATTAAATTATTGAATTTTGCGTTCATTTGTTTTGATTTGATTTGATTTATTGTTGTCACATGTATTAGTAAACAGTGAAAATTATTGTTACTTGCCCGCTATACCGAGAATGAATATTGCACACTGGTGAGTGGGACGGCAGCACAATAGTTGGCACTGCTGCATCACAGCTCTAGAGAACTGGGTTCGATCCCCAGTTTGGGTCGCTATCTGTGTGCAGTTTGCACATTCTCCCTATGTCTGCGTGGGTTTCCTCTGGGTCCGTGTTCCTCCCACAATACAAAGATGCACGCGTTAGGTGCATTGGCCATGATAAACTGCCCCTTAGTATCCGACGATATGTAGGAAGAGGGATGAGCTGGGTAAAAATTTGGGATTACGGGGATAGGGCTCGGGAGGGATTGTTTTTGGTGCAGACCCGTTGGTACAAATGGCCTGCTTCTGCACTGTCGTGTTTCTATGATTCTAAGGAAAGAAGAGGGTGCTGAATGTTACAGTCATATCTAGGGTCTAGAGAAAGGTCAACTTTACGGGAGGGAGGTACATTCAAAAGTCTGATGGCAGCAGGGAAGAGGCTGTTCTTGGGTTGGTTGATATATGAGCTCAGACTTTTGTATCTTCTTCCCGATGGAAGACGGTGGAAGAGAGAATGTCCGGGGTGCGTGGGATCCTTGATTATGTGGCTGCTTTTCCAAGGCAGCAGGAGCCGTAGACAGAGTCAATGGATGGGTGGTGTGGATAAAGATGCACAAAGAGACATATTTAGAATGTATATCTCTGTGAATGAAAAGTACTGAAGGACTACAATCAATATGTCGATCTATTTTCCTGTGAATGGGAAGTCACTGAAATTCTGGATCGAGAGAAAGGATGTTTCCCTTTTAGGTGGAGAGCGTCTGAGGGTGCAGGGCACTAATCAAGAAAGGTTGTTGATAAAAATGTTAGTTTAAAAGTTTATTTTATTCGTGTCACAAGTGGCCTGACATTAACACTGCAATGAAGTTACCGTGAAAATCCCCGAGTCAGCACGCTCCAGTGCCTGTTCGGGGACACTGAGGGAGGATTTACCATGGCCAATGCACCGAAACAGCACGCCTTTCGGAACGTGGGAGGAAACCGGAGCACCTGGAGGAAACCCACATAGATACGGGTGAGAACGTTCAGACTCCGCCCAGACAGTGACCCAAGCCGGGAATCGAACCCAAGACCCTGGCGCTGTGAAGCAGCAGTGCTAACCACTCTGCGTCCGTGCTGTTACTGAAACCGCTTGTGTTCAAGCCTGCTGATAGATTTGTGCTTGCATTTATTTGCCTTTTCTTCCAGTGTGTCATCATTACCTTTGCGCAGTCACTGCACTGGTGTGTTCAATTCTTTGGAACCTCCCTCAAAATTATGATTTACAAGATGGGGCGGCTCCGTGGCACAGTGGTTAGTACTGCTGCCTCACAGCGCCAGGCACGCAGTTTCGATTCCCGGCCTTGGTTGACTGTTTGTGCGAAATATGCACATTCTCTCGTGTCTGCGTTGGTTTCCTCCGGGTGCACCGGTTTCATCCCACAGTCCAAAGATGTGCGGATTACGTTGATTTGTCATGCTAGATTGCCCTTTAGTGACAGGGGTATTAGTAGCGTAAATATGTGGGATTACGGTTATAGGACCTGGGTGGGATTTTTGTGTGTGGAGGCGCGATGGGCTGAATGGCCTCCCTCGGCAACGGAGGGATTCGATGATTCTGTGAGGTGTGTGATTCTTATGCAGCAGCCCTCGGGTCTGGATGCTAATAAATTGCGACGGGTTTACGAATTTGAGTTTAATTGCATTAAATGCGAAAGAAGGTTCTTGAATAATCAATTACCTCAGTGATTACATAATATACCTAATCTGTTTTGTTTCTATCAATATTGAGTCATATTTCATTTGATTTATCAGAATTTTGCATTCTTTTCGTTTACAGCAATAAAATTATTAAAACAAGTTTATGACCACAGACGACTGTGGGTGATAAATGTGAAACAGATTCTAAAAACAAGCACGGACACGTCTCTCTTGCGATGAAATCGTTATCTATTAGGCCAGTGGTTCCCAAACGTTTTTCACTGGGCTGCAATTTCGGAATAAAAATTTGCTCGCACCACACCAAATTTTTTATAATAAGAAACACATTCAAAAACAAAAAAGCCAACTCCTAGCAGTGCTTGATTCATAACATAGAACACAGCTACTTTATAAGATGATCATGGGACATCGTCCTCAGCATCACTTGATGCTCTTGCTCTCATTTTGGAAAAATATCTATCAAGGTTTAAATGTTTCTTTGATTGTCCTTGAATCTTCCTGCCACACTTGCCATCCTCTCTCGCCGTGTCAGTGTGGCGCTCTGCACCCTTTGGGAACCAGTGCCCGAAACGCTCACTATAAGTGTAAAAGTGAACGTTCCCACCGGATCATTGCCAAACTGGATAGACACGTGATCCCGCATCAGGGCACATGTCCCTTCCAGAGCCCATTCATGAAGTTGCAATCTGTGTTCCCGCACAGGAAACTTTATGATATGATTCTTGCTTACTATCGGCTTCCCAAAGTTTTTGTTCTGACTGTTCTTGTTCCACTTGGGCTATCCACTCTCTTTGTTTTTTTCTTATCTGAATTCAAGCAGATTCAGTTTATTTTCTTGCTAAAATTCAGACTGTTTCAATTATGTTGCTTGCTTTTACTCTCTTTCTTTTATTTCGAATTCAAGCTGCTTTAATTCTTCTTCATGTTTCAGCTTTTTTCATTTGTCGTTGAACTCCATTTCGAATGATTCTGAATGTATTTTTGGCAATTTTTGATGCCGTGTTATCGCCACAATTATCTCCCCTTTCCTTACACTGTTAGGTAATGTCAACAGCAACGTTTTTGCCAATTCCAAAAGTTTTGTCCTCGCCACCTTTTGCAAAACAATCTGCATGAATTCTTCCACTCCCAGAAATTTCGTAGCCTCTGAAAGTGCAATTTTTTCACAAATCATCCCTATGTAAACCTGAATACAGCATCTGAAATGAAAACACACATATGCTCACCACTCACTGCCTTGAAGTCCCCGAATCAAAAATAAACTTAGGAACATTGAGGTTGAGGGAGCAAGGGCTGTTCTCTCTGGAGCGGAGGAGGCTGAGGGGAGACTTAATAGGGGTTTATAAAATGATGAAGGGGATAGATAGAGTGAACGTTCAAAGACTATTTCCTCGGGTGGATGGAGCTATTACAGGGGGGCATAACTATAGGGTTCGTGGTGGGAGATATAGGAAGGATATCAGAGGTAGGTTCTTTACGCAGAGAGCGGTTGGGGTGTGGAATGGACTGCCTGCAATGATAGTGGAGTCAGACACTTTAGGAACATTTGAGCGGTTATTGGATAGGCACATGGAGCACACCAGGATGATAGGGAGTGGGATAGCTTGATCTTGGTTTCAGATAAAGTTCAGCACAACATCGTTTTCCGAAGGGCATGTTCTGTGCTGTATTGTTCGATCTATCTAACATAGATTTCAACCTTTCAAAGAGCAGCCAAATGTTCTAATCCAGATCAGAAACTCCAGAGTGTAAGAAGATTAATGAGAGCACCAAGAAAAATAGGGTGGTAATAGATGGAGACTTTAACTTTCCCAACAGTGACTGGGCCAGCCATAGTATTAGGGGCTTGGATGGAGAACGAATTTGTGAGAGTATTCAGAATGAATTTGTCATTCTGTGTGTGGAAAGCCCGACTGGAGAGGGGCCAACCTGTCCTCCTCTTGTGAAATAAGGGAGCACAGGTGACAGAATTGTTAATGAGTGATCACTTTTGGACCAGTGGCCAGAATTCCATTGTATTTAAGATAGTGATGGAGAAAGTTAGGGCTGGCCCAAAGTGGAAATTCTAAATTGGGGCAAGGCCAATTTTGATGGCATTGGACAGGAAATTTCAGAATTTGCGTGGGGGAGCCTGTTGGCAGGCAAATGGACATCTGGTAAAAGGGAGGCTTTCAAAAGTGTGTCAGCATGGGTTCATGGTAAGCATATTACTTTTAGAGTGAAGGGCAATGCTGGCGGAACGAGGGAATCCTGGATGACACGGGATATTGAGGCCACGGTCAAGAAGAAGAAGGAGGCATTTGACTTGAAACAATTGGGATCCCTTGAAACTATAGGGAGTGTCGGAGTATAGTTAGCAGAGAAATCAGGAGGGCAAAAAGGGGACACGAGATTGCTTCAGCATATCAAGAAAATGAGAACCCAAAGAGCTTTTACTAATACATAAAGGGCAAAGGAGTAACTAGGGAGAGAGTAGGGACTCATAAGGATCCACAAGAGATGGGTGAGATACTAACTCAACATTTCCAATGAATGAAACATATTTAGTCGACACAAGTAAGGCTTAAAAAACACTGCCAATGAAGTTACTGTGAAATTCTCCGAGTCGCCGCAGTCCGGCGCCTATTCGGGTCAATGCACATAGCCAGCACGTCTTTTATAATGTGGGGGGAAACCGGAGCACGTGGAGGAAACCCACGCACACAAAGGGGAGAACGTGCAAACTCCACGCAGACAGTGATCTCAGCAGGGAATCAAAGCCATATCCCTGGCACTGTGAAGCAGCGGTGCTAATCACTGAGCTACCGTACCACCAGTATTTGCTGCTGAGAAAACAATGGATTCAGTGAACTTGGGGAAATAAATAGTGATGTCCTGAGAAGAGTACATGTTACAGAGAAGGAGGTGTTGGAATCCTAAAGCGCATCAAGGTAGATAAATCCCCGGGACCTGATGAAATGTATCCCAGAAAGCTAGGTTGGAAATAACGGATCCCGGAGCAAAGATATTTGAATCATCATTAGTCACAGGTGAGGTACCTGAAGATTGGAGCTTAGCAATTATTGTGACATTGCTTAAGAAGGGCTGGAAGGTAAAGCCTGGAAACTACAGGCCGGTGAGCCTAACGTCTGTAGTGGGTAAGTTGTTAGCAGGTATTCTGAGAGACAGGATTACTGGCTTAAAGAGAAGCAAGGCCTGATTTGGCACAGTCAGTATGGCTTTGTGAGTGGAAAAACATGTCTCACGAATTTGATTGATTTTTTCGAAGTGGTAACCAAAAAGGTTGATGAAGGCAGTGCGGTTGATGCTGACACGTTTCTGCACGTAAGTTGTTGCATAAAGATAAATCTCACGGGATCCAGGTGAGGTAGCCAATTGAAGATAAAATTGTCTTGATGACAGAAGACAACAGGTAGTTGTATGGTTTCGTTTTACAAACTGGAGACCGGTGACCGGCGTTGTGCCTGAGCGATCTATGCCAGGTTTACTGTTATTTGTCATTTATATTAATGATCTGGATGATAACTGAAGAGGCATGATAAGTAAGTTTGAAGATTACACGATCTTGCTCAATTGGGCTGATGAGTGGCAGCGGGAGTTAAATTTTGATAAATGCGAGGTGATGCATTTTGGAAGATCGAACTATGGCAGGGTGGTAGGTTATTGGGCAGAGTTATAAAACAAAGAGATCTAGTGGTAGAAGTTCATAGCTCATTGCAATTGGAGTCACAGTTGAACACTGTGATGAAGAAGGCATTCAGCATGCTTGGTTTCGTTGTTCCGAACATTGGAAACTAGCATTGGGACGTCTTGTTGAAATTGTGCAAGACATTGGTAAGGCTGCACTTCTAATTCTGTGTACACTTCCGTTTACCCAATTATAGAAAGGATATTATTAAACAAGAAAAAGTGCAGAAAATACTTACCAGGATGTTACATAGACTTGATTTGGCGCAATTCTTTGAGAACATTACATGCGCAGTGGACAATGGGGAGCCTGTGGATGTGGTGTATCTGGATTTCCAGAAGGCATTTGACATGCTGCCGCACCAAAGGCTGCTGCATAAGATAAAGGTGCATGGTATTACGGGTAATGTCTTCGCATGGATAGAGGATTGGTTAACTAACAGAAAGCAAAGAGTGGGGGTAAAGTTTGGTGTTTTTCTGGTAGGCGATCAGTGCGTCGTGGCGTGCCTCATGGGTCAGTGTGGGACCGCAATGGTTTACGATTTACATTGATTATTTGGAGTTGGGGATCAAGTGACGTGGTGACACTATGATGTGTGGCAGAGCAAAGTGTGCAGAGGACGGTGAAAGTCTGCAAAGGGATATTGATTGTCTAAATGAGGGGGCAATGGTCTGGCAGATGGAGTACTATGTGAGGAAATGTGAGGTCATCCATTCTGGTAGGTATAACAGCAAATGGTCTGTTATTTCAATGGTAAATAATTGCAGTATGCTGCTGTGCAGAGGGACCTGAGTGTCCTTGTGCAAGAATCACAAGGAGTTGGTTTGCAGATGTAGCAGGTAATTAAGAAGGCAAATAGAATTCTGTCCTTCATTGCCAGAGGAATGGAGTTGAAAAACAGCGAGGTTATGTTGCAGCTGTAAAAGGTGCTCGTGAAGCCACACCTGGAGTACTGTGTACAGTGTTGGTCTTGTTACTTGAGAAAGGATCCACTGGCACTGGAGGGGTAACAGAGGAGATTCACGAGGTTGATTCCTCAGAGGGGAGGCTGAGTAGACTTGGAAAATATTCATTGGAATTCAGAAGAATGGGGCGAGATCATATAGAAGCATATAGGATTATGAAGGGAATAGATAAGGTAGCAGCAGTGAAGTTGTTTCCACTGGCGGGTGAAACTAGAATGAGGGGACATGTCCTCAATTAAGGGGAAGCAGATTTAGAACTGATTTGAGGACGAACTTCTTCACACAAACTATTGTGAATCTGTGGAATTCCCTGCCCAGTGAAGCAGCTGAAGCTACTTCATTGAATGTTTTAAGGCAAGGATAGATACATTTTTGAAAAGTAATGGAATTAAGGGTTATGGTGAGCGGGCGGGTAAGTGGAGCTGTGTTCACAAAAAGATCAGCCATGATCTGACTGAATGGCGTAGCAGGCCCATGGGATGAGATGGCCTACTCCTGCTCCTAGTTCTTATGTTCTTATGTTATGAATTCCCCAGTTTCTGACTGCGAGGGCACTACATTCGTTTTTGTCATTACATATGTACAGAAATTGTTACTGTCAGTTTTTTTTTAATGTTCCCTGCAGGCTTGCTTTCATACCATATTTTTCACTTCTTAATCAATCCCTTGATCCTCCTTTGCTGAATTTTAAACGGCTTGCAAACCTCAGGCCTATTGCTTTTTCTTGCCAATTTTCTTGCCAATTTGTATGCGTCTTCCTTAAATCTGATGTTTCTCCGCCATGGAGAATTCATGCCTCATACCATCATAGTTATCGTTACTGAAATTCAGGACCATGCTCTCAGATTCAAATGCATCATTATACATCTTACAGAGCTCAGCCAGCAAATCCTCGGTCCTCCCTGAGTGTATGCAGCAACTCACAAAACAACCTCCAGAAATCTATCCACATCACCTCCAATAACTTTCCAATCACAAGAGTCAGTCAATAGCTCCTCAGCTGCAAGCTCGATTCATGGAATATTTAAATTTCAGTAACGTTTATTTATTAGTCACAAGTAAGACTGACATCAACACTGCAATGAAGTTACTGTGAAATTCTCCGAGAAGCCACAGTCCGGCGCTTGTTCGGGTGAATGCACCTAACCAGCACGACTTTCAGATTACGGGAGGAAACCGGAGCACTCAGAGAAAACCCACGCAGGCACGAGGAGAACGTGCAAACTCCACACAGACAGTGGCCGCAGCACTGCTAACCACTGTGCTACCATGCCAGGTTCATCATGTTGCAGAACACAAATTAACCTGCGTGTGACTAACACATACGTTCAGTGGACAGACCACGTCCAAGTTTTGCACACATATGACAGAGCTGCTGAAACCTCCTGTCCATCATGGAGCTCCACACGGGAGACAGCAGGGACATAAACCAGAGGGTTTCCTTTTTCCAGAACTCTGTCACATTGTCACCAATGATTCCACATAGCACAAAATACAAACCCGAGACATAGAGGGACATACATTGACTTTAATCAGGGAATTTCAAAAATACTTAAACGGAACTACTCCAGAGAACTGGAAAAATGGGTTGCAACACACTAGAGAAGACATTCAAACGTAAGAATGGGAATATTAAATTCGGGTACTGTTCGATTGATTGAACTGGCTTGTTGATGTCACATTTGGCGCTCGCCTTCCATTCCCAGCCCAAGCTCGATACAGCCATTAGAAGAAACCTTCCTAGCATGGGGAGATGTACTGGACACACTGGAGCAGACGAGCAGTGTGGCTGTTGTGTATGTGGATCTAGATTTCCATATCATGGGTACGAGAGGGGCTGTAGCAGAGAACATTGCTGTCAGGGAGAGATATGGTGTGGGACTGGGGAAAGGGAGATTGAGTGGAGTGTGTATTTTCAGGTACTGTATGGATGTGAACAAACAGAGACATTTTGTGAAATGGATAGAGAATGGGGGAATCAGATGAAGAATCATGGAGAGATTTGATCAGGTGAGTGAGTAACCTGAGGCTTTTCCAGAGCACTGGTGACAGAAGTCAGTGAGCACACGAATGATGGGTAAATGGGATTTGGTGGGAGTTGGTACATGGACAACAGATGTGCTTTGGTTCAGCAGCTTTCTAAGTGGGAGGCTGGTCATCAGAGAACTGATGTACTTGTGTCCGGTATTCGGAATGACAGCTGGGGGAGCTAGAGTATAACATTCCGAAGGCAACAGTAACATGATTAATGATGGAGAGGATATGGGTTCAGATTTCAGCTCAGGGTAAAAGAGTTAGCAGAGGCTGCAATCATTGTGAACTAACCTTAGGTACAGGGATGTTGTCAGTAGATAGGGAAACGAGATTGGGAGAGCCATTGAAGTCAATGCCCATGTTCCCAATACTCAACTAACAAAGACAGTAATACATTGAAAGATAGTTTACAAATATAATCGCTGATATAGAGGCTTACCCGATACCACAATGGGAGAAATTTAGATAATCTGAGCTATCAAATACACTCAAACAGTTTTCACTGTTTTGTCTGCTTCACTAATGGACACAGAGACACAACAGCAACGGTAACAACAGTAGCAGTGCAGAACAAATGGCAAGATCAGGAATAAAGTTAAATAGGGTTTACAGAAGTAAGTACTGGACTTGACACTTACCAGGGACACCAATCATAGCCAGAATGGGATAGTAAAATCCTTGAACAAAGTAGAGTACACTTAGAATCCGCCGTGACAATGGTAGCCGATAAAATCCATCACTGGTCACGAAATAAAGACCCTCGGTGAAAGTGCCACTTGTATCAAAATAAACAGGCGGTGGGGGTGGTGGGGGTGGTGGGGGTGGAATGTTCCGATGCATTGTTCCCAGATTCTGATCCATTGTTGAAACGTTCCAGTCCATTTTTCTCAGAATCTGCTCTCTCCTCCCACTGTCTCTGCAACTGATGATCTCTGTTAGTCTCGGAGTTGTGACTCCCGCTGACTCTATGGAATAACACACTGAACGGAATGCATTATTAATAGAAGATGGATATCCTCCAGTGACACTGGCCGTATCCATGGAGACTGATGTTAATCACAGTCATTGGACAAACAGCTTCAATTAACCCCATTCAATCCAGCACTTTTTATGTCACAAAATACAATAGTAACCCGATCTGCATGGGATGGCACGGGTGAGGGAAGGATGGAAAGACGGAAATAACAGAGGGTACGACCATAAACCTTCAATCTTCATTGGATATTGGAGTGGGCCCTGAGTTATCATCGTTGTGGGTTTTAGATGAGGCGATCATTTGTCAGGATTGATAGAGACTGCTGAAATCTCCTCTGTTTTTAACACATTCAGTCCAGCACCCAACTTTATGTTGAACAAGCAGAAACAAAACCAAAAGGAATATTACCTGTGAAGAATGAAAAAAGGCCTTGGTGTGAACTTGGGCACAGGCAAATGTTAACACCCAGTAGATGTAACCAGCCGTTTCTCTTTTCTGAACCCATTCAGTAATGATCGAACATGGAATAGAGAACAGAGAACAGAGTACAGCACAGAACAGGCCCTTCGGCCCACGATGTTGTGCCGAGCTTTATCTGAAACTAAGATCATGCTATCCCACTCCCTATCATCCTGGTGTGCTCCATGTCCCTATCCAATATTCGCTGAAATGTTCCTAAAGTGTCTGACTCCATTATCACTGCAGGCAGTCCATTCCACACCCCAACCACTCCCTGAGTAAAGAACCTGCCTCGGACATCCTTCATATATCTCCCACCATGAACCCTATAGTTATGCCCCCTTGTAATAGCTCCATCCAACCAAGGAAATAATCTTTGAACGTTCACTCTATCTATCCCCTTCATCATTTGATAAACCTGTATTAAATCTCCCCTCAACCTCCTCCGCTCCAGAGAGAACAGCCCTTGCTCCCTCAACCTTTCCTCATAAGACCTACCCTCCAAACCAGGCAGCATCCTGGTAAATCTCCTTTGCACTCTTTCCAGCGCTTCCACATCCATCTTATAGTGAGGTGACCAGAACTGCACATAATATTCCAAATGTGGTCTCACCAAGGTCCTGTACAGTTGCAGCATAACCCCACGACTCTTAAACTCCAACCCCCTGTTAATAATAGCGAACACAACATCGGCCTTCTTCACAGCTCTATCCACTTGAGTGGCAGCCTTCAGAGGTCTGTGGATATGGACCCCAAGATCTCTATGTTCCTCCACAGTCTTCAGAACCCTACCTTTGACCCTGTAATCCACATTTAAATTTGTCCTACCAAAATGAATCACCTCACATTTATCAGGGTCAAACTCGATCTGCCATTTTTCAGCCCAGCTTTGCATCCTATCTATGTCTCTTTGCAGTCTACAACAGCCCTCCACCTTATCCACTACTCCACGAATCTTGTTGTCATCAGCAAATTTACTGATACAGCCTTCAGCCCCCTCCTCTAAGTCATTAATAAAAATAATAAAATCATAAAGATCTGTTCGACACCTTTTCATATTGCTTTCAGGGGAGACCCACTTATCGGACTCTCAATTGAACTTACTGCATTTTTTTGGGAACAAGGAATATCCATCGCTCCCTATTCGATGGAAAGCATCGTGTTTCCTTGGATATGTAGTCCCATTTTTGTATCATTCTTCCGTCTGGGAATGTTCGACGTGTCCTTGTGAGAATACACCAATTCGTTGGTATAATGATGCCCCGTTTGCATATGAAAGAATGTTAATCGATATTGAAACTGTTAGGTCCGTTTTGAAACAGGTAGCCAATGACACTGATGCAGCTCTCATTGAGTGGAGTGACGAGATGGTTGCAATGCGGACTGTTTTGCTGCAGATTTGAACGACACTATTCTTCATTTTGGCGGCTAAGGGATGACCGTGTGCTTTGATTGGATCAAAGTGTTGCACATTCATGCCTGACACTTCAGAGAAGAGAACGACTTGGTCACACACATTCGAAATGAGGTCGAAAAACGTAATCAACCAACATAATTTTCCTTCCGGAACTGGGCAACTGGCTGGATGCGTTATTTTGGATCAAACATAATGCAAAGGTTAGTGTTCTTCTTCATTGCTATCTTAATGTTCATTGTGCTTATACAAATTTTTAAATGCTGCTGTTATTTAGCAGCAAAATCCATAGAGGGTGCAGCAGCGCTTGGTAACAAGGACAGTTCCGTGTTCTCCTGGATCGATCCAGGTGGACAAGGAACTGTCCTTATTACCAAGCTCTGCTCCAGCACATGAAAATATGTATTGTCAGACATCTGTCTAAAGGACGACATGAGATTATATTGTTTTTTCTTGGGATTTTTAGGATTAGCGAGGGTCATGTTTTAAATGCAGTTATATACAATTTATATAACATTAGCAATGACTATCAAGTTTGAGAAGGAATAAATCAAGAACCAATCACCGCTGAAGTTTTAGGCTATTTTATTTACTGGCCCAGTATTGGGCTCGCCAATGGTCAGAAGGGGGGGTGGATTTGGGGCACTCATCGGTTAACACGATTTTTAAACATTAGACATTCAGGCACTGACAGAACAACCAGCAAAGTGTTCAATTATTCTAAAAGAAAAGCAACATAGGCGAACAAGAGATCAGTTTACACGCACCTAAATGCAGCAAGAGCTTTAAACAAGTAATTATGATTTAAAACGTTTATGCTGACATTTCAAATGTATTTGAAGTATTGAAGAAAGAACAGAGAACCATGAACAGAGAAAATTACAGCACAGGAACAGTCCCTTAGGCCCTCCAAGCCTGCATCAACCATGTTGCCCGAGTGAACTAAAAACCCCTACTCTTCCGGGGACCATATCCCTCTATTCCAATCCTATTCGTGTATTCGTCAAGACGCCCCTTAAAAGTTACTATCGTATCTGCTTCCACTATCTCCCCCAGCAGCGAGTTCCAGGGACACATCACCCTCTATGTAAATAACTTGTCTCGTGCATCTACTTTCAACATTGCCCTCGCACCTTAAACCTCCGCCCCAGAGAAATTGATTCTTCCACCTGGGAAAAAGCTTCTGACTATCCACTCTGTCCATGCCTCTCATATTTTTGTAGACTTCTATGAGGTCGCTCCTCAATTTCCAGTGAGAACAAACCAAGTTTATCCAAACTCTCCTCATAGCGAATGCCATCCATACCAGGTAACAACCTGGTAAATATTTACTGTACCCTCTCCAAAGCCTCCACATCCTTCTGGTAGTGTGGCGACCAAAAATAAACACTATATTCCAAGTGCGGCCTAACTAAGTTTATATAAAGCTGCAGCATGACTTGACAATTTTGAAACTCAATGCCCCGGCCGATGAAGGCCAGCATGCCGTATGCCTTCTTGACTACCTTCTCCACCCGTGTTGCCACTTTCAGTGACCTGTGTACATTAACAGCCAGATTCCTCTGCTATCAATACTCTTAAGGGTTCTGCCATTTACTCTATATTTCCCATCTGTATTGGATCTTCCAAAATGCATTACCTCACATTTTTTCCGGATTAATCTCCATCTGCCATCTCTCCACCAAGGTCTCCAACGGTCTATACATTGCTGTATCCTCTGACGGTCCTCATCGCTACCCACAATTCCACAACACTTGTGACCTCTGCAAACTTACTAATCAAACCAATTACATTTTCCTCTAAATCATTTATACGTTTTTAAAGAACAAAGGTCCCAGCACTGATCCCTGAGGAACACCACTTAACACAGCCCTCCATTCGGAAACGCGCCCTTCCTCTGCTACCTCTGTCTTCTGTGACCAAGCCAGTTCTGTATCCATCTTGCCAACTCTTCTGTGATCCCTTGCGACTTAACCTTCTGTGCCAATCTTATATGACGGACCTTGTCAACGGCCTTACTGAAGTCCACCCACTGAACAACATCCACTGACTTATGCTCATCAATCATCTTCGTCACTTCCTTGGAAAACTCGATCAATGTAGTGAGACAGGACCTCCCCTTCAAAAAACATGTTGCTCTAGATAATGCATCCAGTTATTTCCATGTCGGAGTAAATCCTGTCTCGAGGAATCCTGGGATGGAGGCCATCAGGCCCCGGGGATCTATTTGTCCTCAATCCTAATAGTTTGCTGCGTACCTCTTCCCTTTCGATGTTGATTGTTCTAAATTTTACCCTTTTTATTAACTATGACTTGGCGTTCCTATAGGAATGGTACTATTGTCGTCCACCGTGACAACTGAGGCAAAGTAGTTGATTGAGCATCACTGCCATTTTAGTGTTCTCCAATATTAACTCTCCGGTTCCATTTTCCAATGGGCAACTTTCACCCTAGTGATTCTCTTCCTTTTTATATGGATGTTTTTGCTATCCTTCATGCTATTTTGCGCTAGTTTTCTTCTGTAATTTACCTTAGCTCCTTTCATTACTTTTTTATTCCTTACTTTATGTTTGACAGTTTCCTAACCTTCTAGCCTGCCACTGGTCTTAGCAATACCTTAGTTTTTGCCTTTGTGGATTATGGATAACGATACTGTGCGCACAACAACCAATATTGCAGAAGATATTTAATATCTGAACTGTACACATTGCTCTAACACATTGTTGTCAGAGTAATTAATATTGAGAACTAAAATGTGCTCAAAACTCCTGGCAATGGATAATAGAAATATGGGCAGCAAAGGATAGTATCGTAGGATTTGTCCAGTTGAGGGTGATCGATGGTCGGACTGTGCACAATGAACCCAGAGGATTCAAAATGAAGGGTTTGGATATAAGAACTATGTGCAGTATTCCAAATGTATTCAAGAGAAAAGATATGTGGGAAACGTGCAGCACTTAATAGTCCCAGTGCGGTCCAAAAGGATGTGAAGAAGATAAAGTAAAGTTAACGATTACCTGTTAGTCACACGTAAGGCGGACATTAACACTACAATGAAGTTACTGTGACATTCTCCTAGTCGCTACAGTCCGGCGCCTGTTCGGGCCAATGCACCCAACGAGCATGTCTTTCAGACTGCGGTAAAAAAAAAACGGAGCATGCGGAGGAAACCCACGGAGACACGGGGAGAATGTGCAAACTCTACACAGACAGATGACCCAAGCTGGCAATCGAACCCGAGTCCCTGGTGCTGTGAGGGAGCAGTGCTAACCATTGTGCCAGTGTGCCGTTTAACTGTGTATATCGTCCCCTCTGCTGTCTAAATGTACGATATTGATATCAGAGTAGTGCACAATGATCTCAATCTTGTCTAAGTGCGTCGCATGAAAGCGAGAACTGTGCACTGTGATCTTTTTGTAACCTAATTGAGAGATAGGGATCAGAAATGTGCAGTGATATTGTTTTTATAAACCAATAAATATGGACAACCATACTGTGCACAGTGAACTCAGGGTGTTAACAGAGTCATCCTATTGTGGCCCCTTGTGTAATACAACAATTTATTACTTTCGAGCTATTTACCCATCTGTTAATTATTTGCCTCCAACCGAGACATGATCGGCTACCAGGTGCCACCCTGTCTCATAAAAGTGAACATGGTTTCAGGACATGGGATTACTGATTCACTTCAGGATAGAATCCAGCAGCACACTGACGCCTCTGTGGAACATGCACGGGCTACCATTCAACGAGGCTGCGAAAGACTTGCGCAAAGAATCCAGTTGTCCACCTTTGTGCGTCAACCTGTAGACCCTTATGTAACATAATTACATTAAATCTACCGTTAAACAAACACATTGATCTGGAATTGATTGCTGTGCCCAGAGCAACTAAACATTTTATCATCTATTGTATGTAACAACGTTTGATAAATTTTCTAATACAATACATGGCGAGTCCTCCTTGACTATTCCCTACAATCAGAGTACTTAACAGGCGAATATAGTTTCCCTTTTCACCCTTATTTGGTCCGTTATCACACTGAATACTTTATTCTATTCAATATTGAACACTGTCATTCCAGGGAATTCAACAGGTGTTTCTCCAATTTCTACTTGTGAGTTTGGACTTGTAGTCCCGGGAGCATTTCTAGTCACATCACATTGCATTTCAGTCTTGTCTGACAACATGTATCCGTATAGCTCGCCTATAATTGATTATCTTATACCTCTCTGACATAGTGGAGTGATATGAAATGTTTTGCAATCAAAAATTATGGTCCACGAATCAAAAGTACTTTGGACGTTCCTTCCATCGTTGATATAGAAACAATCAGAACCTTCCGGAGTTGGATGCCTTAAGTCCCATTATTGACTCTGTGTCTGTAAATCATCTTGTTCTATGTATGGGTGGTGCGCTGGCACACTGATTAGCAAGACAGCCTGACTGCACCAGGAGTCTCGAGTTGAATTCGGGCCTTGGCTGAATTTCTGTTTGGAGTTTGCACGTTCTCCCCGTGTCTGTGTGGGTTTCCTCCGGTTTCCTCACAAAGTCGAAGGACATGCAGGTTAGGTGGATTCACCATACTAAATGTCCCCATTTTTGCCCAAATTTAAAGGTGTATAAAGGTTAGCCATGATCAATGTGTGGGTTGAAGGGATAGGTCAGGGGAAAGGCTGCTAAGTCTCAGGCCAGAAACTCCATAACGTTTTGTAATGTTGGCCTGGACGCGAAGTCTTATATTTTATATTGTCTCTGATGAGCATAAGTTGATTCACTCGGAAGCTTTTATCAAACAACCTTCATTAAAGATCGCAGTTAGATGATAGCAAAGCGGATTAACATTTAACATTTACCAGTTACAAGACTTATACATCACACAGTATAATTATTAAAAACTAGCTATCTGTATTGTTCCAATTGAAGTACGATCCCTCAGGCATACACGCATCTTCAGATTCAGGTAGCATTGAAACAAATATGCTCACATTTTACTTGATTTCCAGCTTTTTAACATCTACGGACAGAAGTCCAAACAGCACTTTTCACAGAACGATATGTCGCTAAGATAGGAAGGGATATTAAGGCCAGAACTGTGCATAATGCTCCCAGTGTTGCCGAAATGGTGCATGTGGAGAAGAGAACTGAACACAATTCTCCAGGTTTTGTCGCAATTAAATATATGGACATTGGGAACTCGGTAGAATGCATTGGGTGGGAACGAAATTAGGGGAATGGACACTATTTGCAAAGTCAAAATTGCTGACCGATGAAGGAAGTAGGGAACAGAAGTGCGCACCGTCGTCAAGTGCAGTGAAAATGAGGGATATGCAGAGCCGAAGTGTACTCAGGCCTTCCGTTTCTTGTGTAAATGAGGGATATAGATAACAAAACTGGACAATCTGCACTACATGTTGCCTGAACGAGCAGAATAACTGTGCACAATGTTCCAGTGTGACCGAAATGAGAGACATGGAGAGGGCATCATACATAATATTCAAAGTGTAGTTTAATTGATGGATATGAGGAACAGAACCATCGACCATGTTTCACATTTGTTCCACACTATAAACAAGGAGACCAGAACTGCGCACGAAACTCCAGGTGAAGTCTGAAAAATTAATCCATAATCAACAGCCTTGCAAGAGATCAATGTGCGGCCCAAGTACCGCATACAAAACCAAAGTTTTCCATGGTATATCATGTGATTTACAAACAATTCCGAAGTAGGTCAGAAAAGTGTACGTTTCGGCAAATGTTTTGTAATCCAGGGGAAGGGAGCCTATTTCTACGAAAAATGCTCGCAATGTTGTCAAAATTGGTTATATGGATTTTGGAAAAGTTCACGCTTCTCGGATTGTTCGCTAAATGAGTGGGCCGTTTCGTTTTCTGTCTCTCCCTTTCTTTTTTTTGTCCATCTTTCTTATTGCTATCACTTCCTGCCTTTCTCTCTCTCTGTCTACTGTTACAATTTTGGGTTTTACAGAATTGTTTTGTTTTACAATCATCTGCTAATTTATAAAATTGTGAGTTTTGGACGATAACTTTGATATAAGATAAATAAAAGTGGGTGATACCACTCTTACCGTTGTCTGCCTGTCTTAAAAAAGATTTTTATTTGCAAAAAGCAATCTTTGACACGCTTTAGTTGTTTGTTTGTGAAGAAGGAACGTTTGTATACACATGGGGAAAATGACATTCGTTCAACGTCCACAATGAATAGACACAAATTTCCCTGAGACCAAGAAATATGCTGTCGATTTCAAGTTGATAAAAGCTGTTCAGAATCCCATTTTTTTCATTAATGCATGGGATGTTATTGTCACTATCTGTACCAGCATTTGTTGTCCATCCAAAGTTGTCCTTGTTCTGAGTGAATTGCTGGCCCAGTTGTCACGGCAATAGGTTCAACCACATTGCTGGGGATCTGTAGGGACATGCTGGCAGATTTCCTTCCCTAAAGGACACCGATGAGCCAGGTGAATTTCCTTTCGTAAATCTGTAATGTCGTCATTGTAATCATCAGACTTTTAATTCAATTTCACCATCTGCAATGTAACTTGAAGCAGGGTCCTCAGAGAATGACTCTCGGTTTTGTGTTCCAATCGCAATCCCCCCATGCCACCACCTGTTGCATAAGACGCTTACATCATTAGTCAGTACACAGAGCATTGTTGAAGTTCCAATCTTATATTATTAAACCACTCTCTGAAAAGTTTTTCTGTTCTCGCCTAACGAGCGGGGGTATGATTTTCTAAGTAAACAATCTTGTTGGTGACTTCCCCTGATGTTAGGTCCCTGAGATGGAGCATTTGACTGCATGTGCTCTTTACTCCAATAGAGAAATGATTAATCTACTCTATCCTTCCTATTTCTATTCATTAATGCTTCCATTTACAGAGAAATATGTTGTGTTTCTGGTGCCAGAGATAGCTTTCTCGATAAGGCTCGCCATATTACAGGCAAGTTACTTTGTTTTGTTTTCCTTTTCTCTGCTTTGCCCTTCCTGCAACTGAGATCTTAGGAACAGAGTCAGCTCTGCCTGCACCTTAAGCAAGGAAATTGTTCCCCTGGATTTTCACCACATGGAACACAAGTAGGAGCTAACACTTAGTTTTTAGTGCGAGTTTATGAGGGGAATGAAATCAGGCTGCAGCGTTCGCCTAGCTATATTTAAAGGACACATTCCCAAAAATGCAATCTCCTCACTGTGGGTGAGAACATTTGGGAAGGAAAAGAGAAGGGGCCATGATGCTTCGGACAGTGGATCAGGTGTGAATGCCCCAGTTATAGAACCACAGAACCATAGAAAATTACAGCTCAGAAACAGGACTTTTGGGCCTTCTTGTCTGTGCCGAACCATTTTATGCCTCGTCCCACTGACCTGCACTTGGACCATATCCCTCCACACCCCTCTCATCCATGAACCCGTCCAAGTTTTTCTTAATTGTTAAAAGTTTACCACTTTATCCGGCAGCTCATTCCACACTCCCACCACTCTCTGCGTGAAGAAGCCCCCCCTAATATTCCCTTTAAACTTTTCTCCTTTCACCCTTAACCCATGCCCTCTGGTTTTTTTCTCCCCTAGCCTCAGCGGAAAAAGCCTGCTTGCATTCACTCTATCTATACCCATCAAAATCTTATACACCTCTATCAAATCTCCCCTCAATCTTCTACGCTCCAGGGAATAAAGTCCCAACCTATTCAATCTCGCTCTGTAACTCAGCTTCTCAAGTCCCGGTAACATCCTTGCGAACCTTCTCTGCACTCTTTCAATCTTATTTACATCCTTCTTGTAACGAGGTGACCACAACTGTACACAATACTCCAAATTCGGCCTCACCAATGCCTTATATAACTTTACCATAACACTCCAACTTTTAGACTCGATACTCCGATTTTTAAAGGCCAATGTACCAAAGGCACTCTTTACGACCCTATCCACCTGTGACGTCACTTTTAGGGAATTCTGTACCTGTATTCCCAGATCCCTCTGTTCAACTGCACCCTTCAGAGTCCGATCATTTACCCTGTACGTTCTACTTTGGTTTGTCCTTCCAAAGTGCAATATCTCACACTTGTCTGCGTTAAATTCCATTTGCCATTTTTCAGCCCATTTTTCTAGTTGGTCCAAATCCCTCTGCAAGCTTTGAAAACCTTCCTCACTGTCCACTACACCTCCAATCTTTGTATCATCAGCAAACTTGCTGATCCAATTTACCACATTATCATCCAGATCATTGATATAGATGACAAACAACAATGGACCCAACACCGATCCCTGCGGCACACCACTAGTAAGAAGTTTAACAACACCAGGTTAAAGTCGAACAGGTTTATTTGGTAGCAAAAGCCACACCTTGATGTCTGTGTCGATATGCGCGATCTTCTTGGAGATCCTCTCCACTTGGAGCCGCCAGTTTGCGGTGTCGATGGTAGTCATGATGTGGAGATGCCGGCGTTGGACTGGGGTAAACACAGTAAGAAGTTTAACAACACCAGGTTAAAGTCCAACAGGTTTATTTTGTAGCAAAAGCCACACCAAATAATCTCTCTCTGTAACTCAGCTACCAAACTGAGCTACCAAATCCAACATCTCACTGCCCGATTCTGCTGACAATACACAGTTTGCACCCAAATGTTGCTGGCTTCAATAAATAAACGCTGCTTTGTGGGTTTCGGAATATGGGTGAAAGTGGACGTGAAAGACCAGGTCCTACGGTTGAGCCTATTTGATGATGAGCGTAATTTTAACTTACCTGGAGAGGTTAAAAGCGAAAGGTTTGCACATTTAACACTTACGAGCTGAATCGCCGCAATCTCCTTGTGGCAGTATGCGTGGACTGTGCACATACATTTCTTTTGAATGTGAGCACTTGGCAGGCTGGCAAACAGCAGCAGATCAGATTGTTCTCCACTCCAAGGAGAGGATAAACTAGCTGTCGCATAGGGCACTGGAGTTTCAGGTGGTAGAGGTTCAGAGAATGAGGGGCGCCCCATAATCACATGAATGAAATACCTCACCCTGTTGTTTGCCTCTTCCTCCAAAAAAGATATTGCCCTTCATGGCCTCACATCCCTTCCATTTCCTCCTAAAGAACAAAGGACATTTGAGTCCGACTTCAATGACTAATGTTTCCCTTCCCCCTGGAATATGCTGCAAAGGGACCAATCTGTTCGAGCTTTTTTTGTAATTACTATTATTCATTCATGGCATGTGGCTGTCGCTAGCTGGACCAACATTTATTATACATTGCTCTTTGGAAGCTGATGCTGAACAGCCTATTTGAACCACGGCAGACCATGTGGCGTACATGTACCTACAGTATTGATAGGCAGTGAATTCCTGCAATTGATCGAGCGACAGTGAAGTGAACGGCTTGATATTTTGCAGTGAGAAGGTTAATTCGCATGAAGGTGAATTGAAGCTGGCACCGGCCCCGTGTATGTCAGGACCTTTTCCTCGAACTGGCTTTGAAACGTGCAGTGTAAGGAGGCTGGATGACATCTTGCAGCTCATGTTGTAAATTTGATGTCACTGTGTTTCGGTCCTGGATGGTAGGATTTCTTGTGGCTGCGGTGTCACAGCCCTCACACTTTTCAAAGCTACAAACTTGAGTACATAATTTCAAACACTCTACCTAAAATTGGCTACACATTGAAACATATAAAGGCTAATGTACTGCTCGACCTCCCGCCTAAGCCAAGGCAGAGCATCGTTCTCTCCAGAACGCGTTGCCCAAATTTTAGTCGAGCGTTATTGATCGCAACTGGCTACAACTCATGGACTCACCAAAAGACTTGCGGGAGCAGACAGACTCAAGTTGTGAGCTCAGTGCTGTTGTTAGATTGTAAAATGCGTGTAGCAGACATATGTCATGAATAATATATATTTGAGTGCATTGATAACCAGACGATCAGTTGGAAGATGTTCAGCCACACATGTATGTTGCACCATCCATTAAGCTTCAATGTATCCATGACCTGTCTCAACATAACGGTCTTTGTTCCATAATCCTCATTAACATTGAGTAGCAAATGTCTAATTATCTCAGCTTTCAAGTTTATCATCGACCTATGTTCATTGACATCTGGGAAGGTTTAACACTTCTAAAACTATGTCTCTGATAATGTTGTTTCCAATATGGCGCGACACTCCCGAGGCAGTAGAGATCATTCCAACCTATCCAACAATTCTCTAATATTTCGGAATATTGGCGATGCTTAAACAATGGGAAGAGTATGTTTGGCGTCCCGACATAAAACAATATTAGTTGGGCCCATTTTGCATAAATCTAACACCGAATGTCGAATTCTGGTTCATGCTAAGAGGTGGAGCACTAATATGTCCCAAATTCGCCCTTTGTTCCCTGCTGTGTTATTGTTCTTTCTCCATAAATCCACGTTACATCACTTTTACACTTAAATCAGTCGAAATGAACATCTGGACGACATTTTGAATATTTCATACATAGAAACATAGAACAATAGACAATAGGTGCAGGAGTTGGCCTTCGGCCCTTCAAGACTGCATCCCCGTTCAATATGATCATGGATGATCATGCACTTTCAGTATCCCATCTCTGTGCTCTCTCCATTCTCCATGATCCCATTTAGCAATAAGGGACACGTCCAGCTCTTTCTTGGACATATTTAACGAAATGTCCCCAACAGCTTTCTGTAGTGGAGAATTCCACAGGTTCACAACTCTGAGGGCATACAAAGTTAATAATCATATAGATGAGCACCCGTTGGGTTAATCTTGGACACGTTGAAGGGGCAATCCATTAAAGGAGTCCAACATTAACTGGAATCAAGTCATTTTTAAAAAATAAATTTGGAGAGAAAGATCTTCGTAATGATTGATCTCGGGAAGGTTCACCAGCAGACTTTGTTGCATTTCAAATACGAATAAAACACGGAAGGCACTAACCATTTTATCCATCTTCCTGCTTTCAAAATGTTATCAAGTTATCCTCACTTTCCTGGCCATGTAAAAAGATCCTCCCCTCAATTAATAATCCAATACATCCTTTGAGGTGACGAGTGGATTTTTCCCCAATAACAATATAGGGAGCGTGTTCCAACTCACAACTCTGCATAAAAAACAAATCTTGCCATCTTCCATTTAATTCTTTTGACAATTTTGTACATCTGCACCTACTGGACGCGCTAATCTCCTGTTTCAGAACAACTTCAAGGGTCACTACTGGGCGAAGAGATCGGAAGCGCTCCCTGGTGTCCTTGGGCCAATAATGATCAATCTTCCAAGAAATCCTTTGCTATTTGTGGCACCTTACTCTGAGCAAATTAGTTGTCACATTTGCTATATTACAACACTGACATTCGTTAGACACAATATCACTAGATCAGATAACATTTTTAAGTTATGGTGAAATCTCGCTCTCATTCGTATTTATTTCTCTCTCTTGCAAATTTATATCTCAGTGTAAGAAGTAGAGACTGTCACTATGTTTTATGGTTAATTCAAATGTGCCTTGTGATTTATACTGGAGTCTGTCTGCAAATAACACAGGGTGGTTTAACTGTAAACTGGTCTAAGGACGAGTCCAGTAATATGAATGTGAGGAATGATGCAGATATTTGCAATTGGTGACGAGGACATCAGTCAGTTTCCAAATCCAAGAAGATAATGCACCTTATTAAGACCCCAAAACACATGTTGACTTCAAGTTATAAAGAGCTGTACTGGAACCCAGCCCTTTATTTGTGAAATTGAAGACTGTTGTGATGAGAGATAGCACACACATATTTTCAATAATATAGACATTATCACAGTTCGGCCTGCATTTAAAACAGATGAATATTTGAGCATTTCATTCATCACACAACTTCGTCTGAGAGCTCGTGTTCATTTTGTACAGTGAACTCATTGCAGTATAGCATGTGGCTGCAGCATTCACCTGGCGGACCTTGAGGACGAAGGCCTAGGAAGGATCTCATTGTGGTTGATAAGACTGGGGAATAAACAGTGCAGATACTAAAACACTTGGGAGCTGCAGGTCACTTGCGTTTTTTTTTTTCTCAGGAGAAATGGATGTCCACTTAAGCTGCCGAATAGAATCATAGAATCCTACAGTGCCGAGAGGGACCATTCGGCCCATCGAGTCTGCACTGATCACAATCCCACCCAGGTCCTTTCCCTACAACCCTATGCATTTGTCCTCGCTAATCCCCCTGACACGCAGGGGGAATTTAGAATGACCAATCTACCTACCTATACACACACTTATTTGGGCTGTGGGAGGAAACCGGAGAACCCGGAGGAAACCCACGCAGACACGAGGAGAATGTGCAAACTCCACATAGACAGTGACCCGGCCGGAATTCGAACACGGATCCCTTGCGCTGTGAGGCAGCCGTGTCGCCTTCCTGTCTGACGGAGGTTTCGACTCAGTAAGTAATGTTCCTGAATCTGAGCCTGAAGCTCGGCGTTCAAGACCCACACCAGGATATGTTATACTTGGATTCTGTTTATACTTGGACTTGCCAATCTGTCAACATTTCAATCCTTAGAACAGTTCTACTTTATTTTTGAAAGTGTTGAAAAGAAAAGTGTGTCACCGTTTAACAAGATGTGGCCAAGGAACTGTCCCTCAGTGTGAAACAATGGTTATTATTTCTCTCTGGGGACATTATGCCTCTTCAGTAACACTGTCTGAAGGTTTTGTTGAAGTTTCCATATGCTTTTTGATGTGGCATAGCGTTGTTTAAGTTAGCACGAGACTGGCACCACTGATGCTTTGGAGTTCAGGAGGAGGACAAGATGGATAATCCACTTGGGAATTGTGGGTGGAGGCGATAAAAATTGGATTTCACCTTGTCGAGCTCAATACCACATCATGCAGGATGGGGATCAATCTGAAGCCAACTCTTCACATTTTTATTTCCGTAGGGCGCCACCACGTAGGAGGTCGAACTGCAGAGATTTGGTGCACCTCTCCTGCATCCTGATTCAGTCAATGTTGACCTTTGGACGGGATGGTAATGGATTTATACGGACATAATGGCCCTGAGGTTAGTTTGTGCTACACACAGTTTTGCTGCTGATGGCCCACAGAGCATCGTGCGTGTTCTCAGCATTCAGATCTGCCCTGAATCTATCTCATTGACACAATGTTAGAGCCATACTACACCCGGGAGTGCGTGCTGATTGTGCGGACGTCACTAATCTTCACAATGTTTTTGCTATTGTCACCATTACCATGGCTCTCACGGAGAGCTGCGATTGCGAGATGTATATTGTTGAGGACAAGGGCAACTATGTTTTACGCTGTTTTATTTCACTCACCACCCGACCCTGGCCTATTATGGCAGAGTTAGGTAATTTGTCCCTCAACCAACTCGGTCAGCACTCGTACCACAGAACCATTCCGGGTAACTGTCCCACAATCTTATAACCTGAGCATTTTCTCCTGCTCCGCTGCGCCTTTGACTTATTTAGCATGGAGGAGCAAGGATTCAACAGTTGAGGGAGAGTGCTGGCTGGGAATCATCACCCCCATCTTTGCCATGAAACCATAAGTCATTCTAATGTCCTGACCCAACGCTGAGGTTGTCAAACTAATCCTTCCCCACCGACTGTCTGCCACTCTGCTAACACCTGTGGCGTGACTGTCCGGCCAGATGGACAGGATCCGATCCAGGGATGATGTTGGGCGAGCCTTCGATATTGTTTATATTTCGATGGCGACATTGGAGGTACGAAATGTACATTGCACTTTCTGACCTCCCCTACAATCCTGTCAATATGGTGACACATCAGTATTAATTCGTAATAAGAGCCAGTTCGGAATCAGACGCCCTTATAGGTCCACAGCCATTCTATTTCAGACTAGGAAAGGACCGCCGATTTATTTCCTGAGGGAGATTAATGAACGAGGCTGGTCTCAAGGACAATTCAAAAATTCAATTGAGAACATTACAGAAACGTATTGTTTTATTCTAGCAGAATTTCAAGCCCCCAAGACCCAGCAGTTCTTTGAAGTCAGGGGCCACTACAATAATCTGGTTGGAATTGTCATTGTATGTATCCAGCATCGCCAACTGCTTCCTTTGTAGGGTCAATCTATTAATCACTGCGTTCACTGATACCATTACCTTTCTGTGCTGTGCCTGATTTCACTGAGAAATACATAATGCAATAGCATTCCTCCAGTAGCCCCACTCTAAATGTCTAGAGCTCCCATCTTTTCTTTCTGCAGCTCACACCCTAACTATATCGACGCTCGCTCATGCTCGACCTTCGCAATCCTGTCCATTTCCTGATTCTCCACAGCTCTCTGCATCTCCTGATCCGAAGTGGTCAGGTTCCAATGAACCCCGAATTGTTTTCAAGTTGCAAATTTGCGAAGGGCTGAATGAATTCATGTGCTGCATTGAATCTCTAAATTATCTGTATTTGCCTTTAGTTGAATGTTGGTGGTTGACGTTATCTGGTGATGAAATTATACTCAACCTATCTGGTTCATTAATGCCCATTATAGATGGGAAACTGCCATATTTATCTGGCCTGGCCTACATGTGACTCCAGATCGACCGCAATATGGCTGAATCAGAAATAGCTTTGCAAGTCACTCGTTTTGGCCACTTAGAGATTGATTATAAATGTTGACGCTACCAGCACTTCCTGCGTCCCAAAAACGAATATATGGGTGTTGTAATTTTGGAGCTGAGTGAAAAGCAATTTGTGTTTAAAGAGGTCGAGGTTGATCCTTTGAATTGCTTTTAAAACAGGTTTTCTTGAACTCTTCTTCTGTGTCTTAAGTATTTACCAGGAAACCAAGCTTACCACTCATTAGGTGCCTTCCTGTCTGACAACCTTGAACATGGTGACAGGATCTGACACGAAAGAATCAACCCGACAATTCGATCTAGCAGTTCACTCCAAATCCCTTTGAATAATCCAAAGGCCATCCATTAGCCAGTGCGCAAGTTATGCAATTTCAATGGTAAGAACTGCAGACAGTTCAGAGTGTGGATCAAAAACGATGGGAAATGTGGAGTTATATTTGTGATGCAAAGGTATCCATTTTGATCGAAAATATACAAAGATAAATCGCTATTTATATCGAGAAACATTTTAGCACTATCAAATGTATCGAGATTTGGCTGTCCTCGTGCATGAATAACAGAACATACGATGCAGATACAATAGAGAACAAGGAAGACAGTTGAAATCTTGACATCTATTGCTAAGGAGTCGGAGAAAAACAGAGTGAAGTGTTGCTGCGACTTCATTCAAAAAATAATGAGGCAAAATAGTGTGTACCATTTTGGCCCCCTTAATCGAGGAGGTATGTATGTGCATTGGACGAGATTTATACCAGAGATGAGAGGTCTCTCTTATGAAGAAATCTTGAACATTATAGGCGCATACACTCTGGAAATTGGAAGCACCAGAGGAGATTTCATTGAGTAGTAAAGGACCATAAAAGTTTTTGAGGAACTGAACATGAAGAGTGTAATTCCTCGTGTCTTGCTCAACTCAAATTTTTACATCTGCAAAGAATCCCAATAGATTCGTCAGGCACGATTTATCTTTTGCAAATCTTCTTCACTATTGGAATTGTTTGAGGATGTCACTTGTAGAGTTGTCCGAGAAGAACCAGTGGATGTGGTTTATTTAGATTTTCAGAATGCTTTGCCAAGCTCACACACAATACCACCATGTAAAGTTAGAACACATAGGATTGCTTGTAATGTCTTGAGATTCATAAAAGCTGGTTAGCAGACAGGAAGCAAAGTGTTAACCATAGAAAACCATAGAACCATTGAAAATTACAACTCAGAAACAGGCCTTTAGGCCCTTCTTGTCTGTGCCGAACCATTTTTTGCCGAGTCCCACTGACCTGCACTTGGACCATATTCCTCCACACCCCTCTCCGTCCAAGTTTTTCTCAAATGTCAAAAGTGACCCCACGTTTACCACTTTATCCGGCAGCTCATTCCACACTCCCACCATTCTCTGCGTGAAGAGCCCCCCCCCCCCCACCCACCAACCTAATATTCCTTTTAAACTTTTCTCCTTTCACCCTTAACCCATGCAATCTGGTTTTTTTCTCCCCGAGCCTCAGTGGAAAAAGCCTGCTTGCATTCACTCGATCTATACCCATCAAAATCTTATACACCTCGATCAAATCTCCCCTCATTCCTCTACGCTCCAGGGCATAAAGTCGCAACCTATTCAATCTCTCTCTGTAACTCAGCTTCTCACGTCACGGCAACATCCTTGTGAACCTTCTCTGCACTCTTTCAACCTTATTTACATCATTCCTGTAACTAGGTAACCAAAACTGTACACAATAATCTTAGTAGATTTTTTCTGATTGGCAATCAGAGACGAGTGGAGTTCCGCAGGGATCCTATGTGCTAGGACCCCACCTGTTCACATTATACACTCACGATTTGGAAGAGAGAACTGAATGCATTATCTCCAAATTTGCAGATTGCACAAAGTCCGTGGGAAGCTGAACTATGAGGAGGTTGCCGAAATGATTCATCGTGATTTGGGCAGGCTGAATGTGTGGGCATATGCATGACAGATGCAGTATAATGTGAATAAATGTGAGGTTATCCACTTGGGCAGCAATAATAGAAAGATAGATTATAATTTGAAATGGTGTAAATTGAGAGAGGTGGGTCCGCAGTGAAACCTTGGTGGCCTCGTGCATTGGTCGCTGAAAGGAAGCGCACAGGTACAGCAGACAGTAAAAATGACAAATCGTATGTTGGCCTTCATAGCGAGAGAATTTGAGTATCGGGATAGGTATGTTTTGCTGCAATTGTATACGGCGTTGGTGAGGCCACACCTGGAGCATAGCGTGCATGTCTTGTGCCCTTATCTGAGGAAGGAAGTCCTTGCTACAGAGAGAGTACAGCGAATGTTTCCCAGGCTGATTCCTGGGATGGCAGGTGTGTCAAACGTGGAGAGGCTCAGTCGGTTCGCATTGTATTCACTGGAGTTGGGAAGAGTGAGAGGGGATCTCATAGAAACTTATTAATTTCTAACAGGGTGAGAGAGGGCAGATTCAGACAGAATGTTCTTAATGTTGGCGAAGTCCAGAACCAACATACGATTTGCCCTTTTTACCGCCTGCTGTACCTGCTCGCTTACTTTCAGCGATCAATCCACGAGGACGCCAAGGTTTCACTGAGTACCCACTTCTCTGAAATTACACCATTTCAGGTAATAATGTCTTTATATTATTGCTACGAAAGTGGATAGTCTAACATTTATCAACATTATACTGCATCTGTCATGCATATGCACACACAGTAAACCTGCCCAAATCACGGTGAATCATTTCTGCATCCTCCTCACAGCTCAGCCTCCCACGAATTTGGTATAATCTGCTAATTTGCAGATAATGCATTCAGGTATCTCTTCTAAATCGTTAATGTATGATGTGAACAGTTGGGGCCCTAGCACATAGGATCCCTGCGGAACCCCACTAGTCTCTGACTGCCAATCAGAAGAAAAAACATTGATGTTAACTCTTTGCTTCCTGTCTGCTAACCAGCTTCTATCAATGTCAAGAGATTACCAGCAGTCCGATGTAGTCCAACTTTACATAGCAGTATAGTGTGTGAGGCCGCGGTTAAAGCCTTCTGAAGTCTAAATAAACCGCATCTCCTGGTACTCTTCGGTCAATTCTACCAGTTACATCCTCAAATAAATTCTAATAGTGAAGAAGAGTTGCAAAATAGTAATCGTGCCTGACAAATCTATTGGAATTCTTTGCAGATGAAGCTAGTTGATTTGACCAAGACATGATGAAATACACTCTTCATGTTTTGTTCCTCAAACCCCCTCTATGGCACGAAACCTCAATGAGATCTCCTCTAGTGCTTCCAAGCTCCAGAGAGTATCGGCCTAAAACGTCCAAGATTTCTTCATAAGAGAGACCTCTCACTTCTGGAACAAATCTACTGAACCGACTCTGCACAGCCTAAAATGCACCTACATACCTCGTCCATTAAGGGGGCCAAAACAGCACACACTATTCTCAGGGCTGCCTCATTAATTCTTTATAAAGTATTTATCCTTCTCTTTGGAAATAGACGTCAAGATTTCAACTGAATTCCTTGTTCCCTTTCTCTGGATGGCGAAAGGACATTAGGAAGGGGGAGCAACGACATAGGGAGAAAGCGGTATGAGTTGTTGCAGCAAGGATTAACGGGGCTCCCTGGCACATTGAACAGCAGGAGCACAAAGGTTGTAATCTCTGGATTACTGCAGTGTCACATGTTTGTGAGTATCGGAATCGGAGCCTGGAGCAGATTAATGTGTGCTGCAGGGATGAGATATTTAGATTCCTGCGCCATTGGGGAATTGTCTACAGAATTCTCGACTTCTATCAGTCACATGTGTTCCAAGTGAACAGGAGTCGGACCAGCACAACTTCAAGGAGGTTTCCTTGTGTTGTGTGTGGGTGGCTGGGGTTTAATTTGGCATCGGTATGAGTCACAGTGGGGCGGGGGGAGGGGGGGGGGTCTTTCACAGCAAATATGTAAAAACACCAGCCAATCTGGCAGTGAGTGCTAAGAGAGACACAAAGGAATATGGACATGCTTTCTTGATTTTATTTTAATTCAAGTTTTATAGGTAAGGCTAATGAATTGGGTTTGCTTATTAACAAGTGCCGTTATGATATAATTGCTTACACACTGAAATATTTGAGGACGTGGCAGGACAGATAGCTCAATTGGCCGGGGTTAAGAATCTTCAGGCGAGGTTCTTCATATGTGTTTGGGCTGGGTTTGGCGGTGGGGTGATGTGGTGCAAAAGAGGAGATGGCTTTGCTGCATTCATCAAGGGCTCAATTATTGCAGTGAGGAGGGATAATATTCAGAAGTATCCTCAATTGTAGCCACGTAGGCTTCAAGCTCAAAAATGAGTCATTCGCATTCCTCAGTGGGGTGAGGTGGGGCGGTGGCCTGGAAGAATCTGAGCGGGCGGGTGGTTCTCTCCGGCCCCAAGCGCGCAGCGATTGATGGAAGAGAAGTTTTTTTTGATAGTGATCAATGTACAAGTTTCGGTTAATAATATTATTTAATATCCATGTTAATCTCCAATATTATTTCAGACAGCCAAGATCGGGAAAGGTCGGGGTGTGTGTGTGTGTGTGCGCACGCACGGGGGGTGGACGTGGCTCTGAATTCTTGAAGTACAGCCAGGAGAACTTCTTGAGACAATGCATTGAAAGTGCCTCAAAATCCGGCATTGCAACGATATCAGCAAATGAAGCTGGCAGGTGATACATCGATCAGATGTGAATGTGAATGCCAGATCGTCGATGTGAAACACAATATTGAAAAAAAATTGCAACAGTCCTAACCCAAAATAACGACTGGATGATCCATATTGGGCTCGTCTTGAAGTCTGTAGCATTAGAGATGAAGATCTACAGCCGAGTGGATTCATTCAACGAGTTATAATGAGACAGCTGGGAGCTGGTGGAGACAGCCTGCAGGAAGCAGTAATGAAGAGGTAGATTGTCCCCACAGAGAGACAGTAAGATCGGTTTTCATATTCCGGGACAGCTCGTTCCTCATAGATTACAAAATAATTCCGCACGAGGTTTGTTCCATTCCTCACATTTGTACAGCCTTGTCCCTTTGGAAATATTACAGAGAGGATTTTCAACATGTTTGGGAGAAGTGCAATTTGAACCGGAATTCCAGGGCTAATATGTCCTGGCGTGGGTCTTGAACACGGATGTTCAAGCTCTGATGCAGCAGCGCTACATACGTAACCAAGAACTCGGTTAGACAGAATGGCGAGTGGTGACAGGGCAGTACCGCTTCAGAGGGAAATAGTTAAAACAAAAACGGATTAAATGGTATTTATTTAATCCTCAGTCCAGAATAAGGCAGGGTGTGAGAAGCAGCGAAATATCGCATGACAAGAGAATGTGATGCTTAAGTTCATAGAAACTAAGGGCAGGAGTACATAATTCGTCCTTTCGATCCTGCTGTGCCATTGAATATGGTCATGGCTGATCGTCTATCTCAATGCGATAATCCAGCATTCTCCCCATTACCCTTCATGTCATCAAACTCATTAAAAATATATAGGTTTGAATGCATTCGGTGACCTGGCTCCTACATTCTTTTGTGACAGTTAATTTCATAGATTCGTTACAATTTGAGGGAAGAAATATTTTTTCCTCAAATTTTAAATGGTCTGCCAGATATCCAGAGTCTGTGTACAGTCGTTTTAAATTCGACAGACAGAGAACGCATCTGGACTGCATTTAGTCTGGCTAAGCCTGTTAATGTTCTTTACTATACGTTTCAATCAGGCCCCCTGACGCCAGTCTAAACTTTAGTGAATGCCTGTCCGTTCGAAGAAATATCTCTTGATAGCACAGTCTCAACAAACACAAGTATCTGTCTTGTGAACTTCTGCTGCAGTCCACCTGTGGGAAGTAGATCATTTCTTAGGTAGAGTGACCAAATGTGGACGCAACACTCCAGCTGTGTTGTCATCAATATCCTGGATAACTGCAGTAAATCATCCGTATTCTGGACTCTTGCAATGAAGGCCAACTTACCATTTACCCACATAATACTGTGTGTTGCACCTGCGTCTCGACGTTTATTGAATGAGTCACATGGATAACCACATTGGTTTGCACAGCCGCAAACCACTCGATATCGCCATTTAAATAATGCTCTTCCTTTCTGTTTTTAAAACGGAAGTATAGGGGAAAGGATGGAGGAGCTGAGAGCTTCAATGTAAGGAGACGGGCACAAGCAGCAATTGCGATGGGCTCGGGGGGCGGGGTGGTTGCTGAGAGGCTCTTTGCACAGGGTATATTTAAAATATGGAATGAGTTGTCTGAGGGACTGACAGCTGTTCTAGACATATTACAAGTTCCTTTACTCATTCGAAACAAATGAACGGCAGCGCCTATTCCAATTTGTCTGATGATCTATAGAGTCAAACTTTTATTTTCTGGATTGACTCAGCTTTCCATGTTTGTGAAACTGAGAATGTGCTGTTTCATGTCATAACAGGCTCTCATCTTAGAAACAAAGGTACAGTTTCGGTAACAACTCTTTGTGACTTGATATTAACAATGTCTTTATGGGTCTTAGAAGATACAGGGTAATCTCGGTGTTTGCTTGGAAACAGATGACCCTGTCCCAAGTATAATTACATTCCTCCTTAATCACAGTGAATCAACATCAGTCATTCTTACAATTATTTGCATTAATAAAAGCGTGAATTATACCAGCGTGAATTATTCCAGGGTCTGGTATAATTGACACTCCCCAATTCCAATTACATTACATCGGAATTGCACTCCCAATCAGTAACACTCGTTCAAATCAAGAGAGAGAGAATCCGACAGATCAACAGAAAGACAGACGGGCAGACAGACAGGGGAAGAGGCAATAAGACAGGTTGATAAAATAAGGAAAGAGGGAATGAACGAAATGCCTATAATAGAGAGAATTACATCAAAGGAGGATGTATTTGTCGGAAAAACATTGAAACATGTTTCAGTGAAGTCAAAGGTCTGTTAGTGTAGAGACGAGAGTGCCCAGCAGGGAGTACGGTGAAACAGTAATGGCAGGAGTTGTTGGGGGTTATTCGGGACGCACAAAAGAAATTCATCCCAAGGAGGAGGAAACATGCTCAGGGGACGACGAGGACAGCATGGAAGGAAATGAAAAAAGCATACAAAGTGGTGAGGATTTGTGGAAACCCAAAGGATTGGGAAGTCTTTAAAGGCGAGCAGAGGACAACTAAAAAGGTAATAAGGGTGTGAAGATAAAATATGAGTGTAAGCTAGCTGGTAATATAAAAGAAGAAAGGAAGAGTTTTTTCAATGTCGAAAAGGTAAGGGAGTGGCAAAAATGGAGAGTGGACCACTGGAAAATGAGGCTGGAGAAGAATTAATAGGAAACAAGGAAGTGGCAGAGCAACTGAATAGTTACTTTGCACCAGTCTTCACGGTGGAAGAAACCAGTGTGATGCCAGAGCTCCACGAGAATCAGAGGCCACAGTTGACTGTAGTGGCCATCACTAAAGTGAAGGTTCTGGGGAAACTGAACGATCTGAACGTGTATATATCACCTGGACCGGATGGACTGCACCCTAGGTTTCTAAAAGTGATAGCTGAGGAAATGGTTGAGGCATTGGTGGTGATCTTTCAGGTATCACTGGAGTCAGGGTGGATCCCAGAGGACTGGACAGTAGCTAATTTAACTCCGCTGTTTAAGAAGAGAAGGAGGGAGCAGATGGGAAATTATGGACTGGTTAGCCTGACTTCGGTCATTTGCAAGATTTTAGAGTTCATTATTAAAGATGAGATCGTGGAGTACTTTGGAAGCGCATGACAAAACAGGAGAGAGTCAAAACGGCTTCGTCAAGAGTTCCTTGAGGAGGTAACAAGGAAGTTAAATAAAGGCGAACCAGTGTACGAGATTTATTTAGATTTCCAGAAGTCCTCTGACAAGGTGCCATAGAGGAGACTGTTAAATAGGTTTAGCACCCATATTGTTAAGGGTAAGATCCTGGCATAAATATCGGATGGGCTGGCTGGCAAAAGGCAGAGGTTGGAGACAAAAGGGTATTTTTCAGGATGACAAATGGCGACGAACCAGCCTCAGGAGTCGGTACTGGGACCGCAGATTTTTATAATGTACATTAACCTCAGTGGTTGGTAAGTTGATGGAGAGGATCCTGAAAGACAGGATTTATGATCATCTAGAGAAGTTTAGTATGATCAAAAGTAGTCAGCACGGCTTTGTCAAGGGCAGGTCGTGCCTTACGAGCCTGGTTGAGTTCTCTGAAAATGTGACCAAACACATTGACGAAGGAAGAGCGGTGGATGTGGTCTATATGGACTTCAGCAAGGCGTTCGATAAGGTCCCCCATGCAAGACTTCTTGAGAAAGTGAGAGGGCATGGGATCCAAGGGGCTGTTGCCTTGTGGATCCAGAACTGGCTTGCCTGCAGAAGGCAGAGAGTGGCTGTGGAGGGGTCTTTCTCTGCATGGAGGTCAGTGACCAGTGGAGTGCCCCAGGGATCTGTTCTGGGACCCTTGCTGTTTGTCATTTTCATAAATGACCTGGATGAGGAAGTGGAGGGATGGGTTGGTAAGTTTGCTGACGACACCAAGGTAGGTGGTGTTGTGGATAGTTTGGAGGGATGTCAGAAGTTGCAGCGAGACATAGATAGAATGCAAGACTGGGCGGAGAAGTGGCAGATGGACTTCAACCCGGATAAGTGTGTAGTGATCCATTTTGGCAGATCCAATGGGATGAAGCAGCAGTATAATATGAAGGGTACCATTCTTAGCAGTGTAGAGGATCAGAAGGACCTTGGGGTCCGGGTCCATAGGACCCTTAAATCGGCCTCGCAGGTGGAGGATGCGGTCAAGAAGGCGTACGGCGTACTAGCCTTCATTAATCGAGGGATTGAGTTTAGGAGTCGGGAGATAATGCTGCAGCTTTATAGGACCCTGGTTAGACCCCACTTGGAGTACTGCGCGCAGTTCTGGTCACCTCATTACAGGAAAGATGTTGAAGCCATTGAAAGGGTGCAGAGGAGATTTACAAGGAAGTTGCCTGGATTGGGGGGCATGCCTTATGAGGATAGGTTGAGGGAGCTTGGTCTCTTCTCTCTGGAGAGACGAAGGATGAGAGGTGACCTGAGAGAGGTTTACAAGATGTTGAGAGGTCTGGATAGGGTAGACTCTCAGAGGCTATTTCCAAGGGCTGAAATGGTTGCTACGAGAGGACACAGGTTTAAGGTGCTGGGGGGTAGGTAAAGAGGAGATGTCAGGGGTAAGTTTTTCACTCAGAGGGTGGTGGGTGAGTGGAATCGGCTGACGTCGGTGGTGGTGGAGGCAAACTCGTTGGGGTCTTTTAAGAGACTTCTGGATGAGTACATGGGATTTAATGGGATTGAGGGCTATTGATAGGCCTAGAGGTAGGGATATGATCAGCGCAACTTGTGGGCCGAAGGGCCTGTTTGTGCTGTGGCTTTCTATGTTCTATGTTCTAAAAATCTGGAAGAAAGAACTGAAGGCACTGTTGCTAAGTTTGCAGATGATACAAAGATATATAGAGGGACAGATAGTATTGAGGAAGTGGAGGCGGGGGGGGGGGGGGTGGCGCGGGGCAGTGGGGGAGGTTGCAGAAGGACTTGGAAAGGCTAGGCGAATGGGTAAAGAACGGCAGATGGAATACAATGTGGAAAAGTGTGAGGTATGCACATTGGAAAGACGAATGGAGGCACAGGCTATTTTCTAAATGGGGAAATCCGAAGGAAATCAGAAACACAAGGGGACTTGGGAATCCTTGTTCAAAATTCTCGTCAGGTTAACCTGCAGGTTCAGTCGGCAGTTCAGACCGCAAATGCATTGTTAGCATTCATATTGAGAGGGCGAGAATAAAAGAGCAGGTTTGTAATTCTGAGGCGGTACAAGGCTCTGGTCGGACTCTATTTGGAGTATTGTGAGCAGTTTTGAGCTCCGTATCAAACAATATTTTGTACTTTGGGTACAAAATTGGCTTCTTGGATACAAAGTTGGCTTCTTGACAGAAGCCAGAGGATGGTTGTCCAGAGTTGTTTTTCGAGAGGGGGGATTTAATAGTGGGAAATGAGGAAATGGCTGAAACTTTAAATAGGTTTTTTGTGTTGGTCTTCACGGTGGAAGACACAAATAGTTTACCAAATATTAACGATAGAGGGTTGGTAGGAGGAGAGGTACTCAATCCAGTTAAGGTTACCAGGCAGGCAGTGCTTGGTAGACTAACGGGACTGAAGGTGGACAAGTCCCCGGGCCCGGATGGAATGCATCCCAGGGTACTGAAAGAAATATCAGAGGTAATAGCGGATGCGTTAGTGGTTATTTATCAAAATTCGTTGGATTCTGGGGTAGTGCCGGCGGATTGGAAAACGGCTAATGTTACGCCGCTGTTTAAAAAAGGAAATAGACAAAAGGCGGGTAACTACAGGCCGGTTAGCTGAACGTCTGTAGTTGGGAAAATGCTGGAATCCATCATTAAAGAAGAAATAGCAGGTCATCTGGATAAGAATGGTTCGATTAAGCAGACGCAGCATGGATTCATGAGGGGAAAGTCGTGCTTGACGAACTTGTTGGATTTTTATGAAGGTGTGACTAGTGCGGTTGACGGAGGGGAACCGGTGGATGCAGTGTTTTTGGATTTCCAAAAGGCCTTTGATAAGGTGCCTCACAAAAGGTTGCTGAAGAAGATTGGGTCACACGGAGTTGGGGGTAGGGTGTTAGCGTGGATTGGGGATTGGCTATCCGACAGGAAGCAGAGAGTTGGAATAAATGGGTGCTTTTCTGGTTGGCGGATGGTAACTAGTGGCGTGCCACAGGGATCGGTACTGGGGCCTCAAAAGTCTACCATTTATCTAGACGATCTGGAGGAGGGGACTGAGTGCAGGGGAACAAAGTTTGCAGACAACACAAAGATAAGTCGAAAAGTAAATCGTGTGGAGGGCGTCGGTCTGCAGAGAGATTTGGACAGGCTGAGTGAGTGGGCGAGGATCTGGCAAATGGATTATAACCTTGACAAATGTGAGGTTATTCACTTTGGAGGAAATAATAGCAAATTGGATTATTATCTAAATGGAAAAAAATTACAACATTCTACTGTGCAAAAGGACCTGGGGGTCCTTGTGCATGAGACGGAAAAACCCACTCTGCAGGTGCAGCAGGTGATCAAGAAGGCAAATGGGATGTTGGCCTATATCGCAAGGGGGATAGAATATAAAAGCAGAGATGTCTTGCTGCATCTGTACAGGGCATTGGTGAGGCCGCAGCTGGAATACTGTGTGCAGTATTGGTCCCCTTATTTGCGGAAGGAAATATTGGCCTTGGAGGGAGTGCAGAGAATGTTCACCAGGTTGATACCAGAGATGAGGGGTGTTGATTATGAGGTGAGACTGAGCAGATTGGTTTTGGACTCGTTGGAATTCAGAAGGCTGAGGGGGGATGTTATAGAGACCTATAAGATAATGAAGTGGCTGGAAAGGGTAGAGGTGGAGAGATTAGAAACATAGAAAACTACAGCACAAAACAGGCCCTTCGGCCCCACAAGTTGTGACGAACATATCCCTACCTTTTAGGCCCACCGATAACCCTCAATCCTATTAAGTCCCATGTACTCATCCAGGAGTCTCTTAAAATACACTATTGAGTTTGCCTCCACCAGCACTGACGGCAGCCGATTCCACTCGCCCACCACCCTCTGTGTGAAAACCTTCCCCCTAACATTTCCCCTATATCTACCCCCAGCACCTTAAACCTGTGTCCTCTCGTAGCAGCCATTTCCACCCTAGGAAAAAGCCTCTGAGAGTCCACGCGATCTATGCCTCTCAACATCTTATATACCTCTATTAGGTCTCCTCTCATCCTACGTCTCTCCAAGGAGAAAAGGCCGAGCTCCCTCAGCCTATCCTCATAAGGCATGCCACTCAATCCAGGCAACCTCCTTGTGAATCTCCTCTGCACCCTTTCAATCTTTTCCACATCCTTCCTGTAATGAGGTGATCAGAACTGAGCATAGTACTCCAAGTGGGGTCTGACGAGGGTCTTATATAGCTGCACCATTATCCCCGGACTCCTAAACTCAATCCCTCGATTGATAAAGGCCAGCACACCATACGCCTTCTTAACCGCCTCCTCCACCTGCGGGGTGGATTTTAGAGCCCTATGGACGCGGACCCCAAGGTCCTTCTGATCCTCTGCCGTACTAAGAGTCTTTCCCTTTATATCGTACTCCCCCAAAGGCCCCCCAACAGCCCAAGGGAAGTGGAAGAACGGATATGTCAGGAGATACAGGATAGTTGCAGGAAAAATAGGGTTGTTGTAGTGGGAGACTTCAATTTCCCTGGTATAGACTGGAAATCGCTGAGAGCAGGGACTCTGAATGGGGAGGAATTTGTAAAATGCGTACAGGAGGGTTCTTTGGAACAATATGTAGATAGCCCGACTAGAGAGGGGGCTATACTGGACCTCGTACTAGGCACTGAGCCCGGTCAGGTCTTCAAAGTTTCGGTAGGGGAACATGTGGCAAATAGTGACCACAATTCTGTTAGCTTTAGGATAGTGATGGAGAAGGATGAGTGGTGTCCCAAGGGTAAGGTGTTGGATTGGGGGAAGGCTAACTTTAGTGGGATTAGGCAGAAATTGGCAGCTCTTGATTGGGAGAGGCTTTTTGAGGGTAAATCGACATCTGGCATGTGGGAGTCTTTTAAGGAACAGTTGTTAGGGCTAGAGGACAGGCATGTGCCTGTAAAAAAGAAGGGGAGGAAGGGTAGGATTCGAGAAACGTGGATAACCAGGGAAATTGAGGGATTGGTCAAAAAGAAAAGAGAGGCGTATGTGAGGTCCAGGCAGCTAAAAACGGAGGGTGCTCTGGAGGAGTACAAAGAAAGTAGGAAAGAACTCAAACGGGGAATTAGAAGAGCAAAAAGGGGTCACGAAATGTTCTTGGCAGACAGGTTCAAGGAGAATCCCAAGGCATTTTATTCATACGTTAGGAACAAAAGGGTTGTCAGGGAAAAAATCGGACCTCTCAGGGACCAAAGTGGGGAATTATGCTTGGAGCCCAAAGAAGTAGGGGAGATCCTAAATGACTACATTGCGTCGGTATTCACAAAGGAGAGGGATGTGTTGACTGGGAGTGTCTCGGAGGGGAGTGTTGAACTGTTGGAGAAAATCTCCATTACAAAGGAGGAAGTGTTAGGTTTGTTAGAGAATATAAAGACTGACAAATCCCCAGGGCCTGATGGAATCTATCCAAGGCTGCTCAGGGAGACGAGAGATGAAATCGCTGGGCCTCTGACGCAAATCTTTGTCTCGTCACTGGACGCAGGTGAGGTCCCAGAGGATTGGAGGATAGCTAATGTGGTCCCGTTATTTAAGAAGGGTAGGAAGGATAACCCGGGTAATTATCGGCCGGTGAGCTTGACGTCTGTGGTGGGGAAGTTGTTGGAGAAGATTCTTAGAGATAGGATGTATGCACATTTAGAAAGGAATAAACTCATTAACGATAGTCAGCATGGTTTTGTGAGAGGGAGGTCATGCCTCACTAACCTGGTGGAGTTTTTTGAAGAAGTGACCAAAATGGTTGACGAGGGAAGGGCCGTGGATGTCGTCTATATGGACTTTAGTAAAGCGTTTGACAAAGTTCCTCATGGTCGGCTGGTGAAAAAGGTTGGATCTCATGGGAGAAAGGGGAAGGTGGCTAGATGGGTGGAGAACTGGCTTGGTCACAGAAGACAGAGGGTGGTAGTGGAAGGGTCTTTTCCGGCTGAAGACCTGTGACTAGTGGTGTTCCGCAGGGCTCTGTATTGGGACGTCTGCTGTTTGTGATTTATATAAATGATCTGGAAGAAGGTGTAACTGGGGTGATCAGTAAGTTTGCGGACGACACAAAATTGGCAGGACTTGCAGAAAGTGAGGAGCATTGTCAGAAGCTACAGAAGGATATAGATAGGCTGGAAATTTGGGCAAAGAAATGGCAGATGGAGTTCAATCCTGATAAATATGAAGTGATGCATTTTGGTAGAAATAATGTAGGGAGGAGCTATACGATAAATGGCAGAACAATAAAGGGTGTAGGTACGCAGAGGGACCTGGGTGTGCAAGTCCACAGATCCGTGAAAGTGACGTCACAGGTGGAGAAGGTGGTGAATAAGGCATATGGCATGCTTGCCTTTATAGGACGGGGCATAGAGTATAAAAGTCGGGGTCTGATGTTGCAGATGTATAGAACGTTGGTTCGGCCGCATTTGGAATACTGCGTCCAGTTCTGGTCGCCACACTACCAGAAGGACGTGGAGGCTTTCGAGAGAGTACAGAGGATGTTTACCAGGATGTTGCCTGGTATGGAGGGGCTTAGCTATGAGGAGAGATTGGGTAAACTGGGGTTGTTCTACATGGAAAGACGGAGGATGAGGGGGGACTTAATAGAGGTGTTTAAAATTATGAAAGGCATAGATAGGGTGAACGGTGGGAAGCTTTTCCCCAGGTCGGTGGTGACGTTCACGAGGGGTCATAGGTTCAAGGTGAAGGGGGGGAGGTTTAACACAGATATCAGAAGGACATATTTTACACAGAGGGTGGTGGGGGCCTGGAATGCGCTGCCAGGCAAGGTGGCGGAGGCGGACACACTGGGAACGTTTTAGACTTATCTAGACAGCCATATGAACGGAGTGGGAATGGAGGGATACAAAAGAATGGTCTAGTTTGGACCAGGGAGCGGCGCGGGCTTGGAGGGCCGAAGGGCCTGTTCCTGTGCTGTATTGTTCTTTGTTCTTTGTTCATCCCATTCGACCTGCCAAAATGGACCACTACGCATTTATTTGGGTTGAAGTCCATCTGCCACTTCTCCGCCCAGTCTTGCATCCTATCTATGTCCCTCTGTAACTTGTGACATCCCTCCAGACTATCCACAACCCCACCAACCTTCGTGTCGTCGGCAAACCTACCAACCCATCCCTCCACTTCCTCATCCAGGTCATTTATGAAAATGACAAACAGCAAGGGTCCCAGAACAGATCCCAGATCCCTGGGGCACACCACTGGTGACCGACCTCCAATTAGAAAAAGACCCATCTATACACACTCTCTGCCTCCTTTGGGCAAGCCAGTTCTGGATCCACAGGGTAGCAGCCCCTTGGATCCCATGCCCTCTCACTTTTTCGAGAAGCCTTGCATGGGGAACCTTATCGAACGCCTTGCTACAATCCATATAAACCACATCTACTGCTTTCCCTTTGTCAATGTGTTTCGTCACATTTTCGAAGAACTCCACCAGGCTCGTAAGGCACGATCTGCCTTTGACAAAGCCATGCTTTCCACTTAGAAAGGAAACTAGAACTAGAGGGCACAGCCTCAAAATAAAGGGGGGTCAGTTTAGGACAGAGTTGAGGAGGAACGTCTTCTCTCAGAGGGTGGTGAATCTCTGGAATTCTCTGCCCACTGAAGTGGTGGAGGCTACCTCGTTGAATATGTTTAAATCACGGATAGATGGATTCCTGATCGGTACGGGAATTAGGGGTTATGGGGATCAGGCGGGTAAGTGGAACTGATCCACTTCAGATCAGCCATCATCTTATTGAATGGCGGGGCAGGCTTGAGGGGCTAGATGGCCTACTCCTATTTCTTGAGTTCTTATGTTCTTAAAGTGCAGGCCTGTGACCAGCGGTGTGCTTCGGGGATCAGTGCTGGGCCCACTGTTATTTGTCATTTATATTAATGAATAGGTTGAAAATATCAGAGGCATGGTTAGGAAGTTTGCAGATGACACCTGGATTCGTGGCAGTGAAGAAAGTTATCTTCAATTGCAAATGGATCTTGATCAAATGGGCCAGTGGGCTGACGAATGGCAGATGGAGTTTAATTTAGACAAATGCAAGGTCATGCATTTTGGCAGATTGAACCACGGCAGGACTTACTCAGTAAATGGTAGGGCGTTGGGGAGAGTTACAGAACAAAGAGATGAAGAGGTGCATGTTCATAGCTCCTTGAAAGTGGATTCACAGGTGGACAGAGTGGTGAAGAAGGCATTCGACATGCTTGGTTTCATCGGTCAGAACATTGAATACAGGAGTTGGGATGTCTTGTTGCAGTTGTACAAGGCATTGGTAAGGCCACACTTGGAATACTGTGCGCAGTTCTGGTCACCCTATTATAGAAAGGATATTATTAAACTGGAAAGAGCGCAGAAACGATTTACCAGTATGCTACCGGGACTTGTTCGATTGAGTTATAAGGAGAGGCTGAATAGACTGCGACTTTTGTCTCTGGAGCATATGAGGCTGAGCGGTGAACTTATAGAGGTCTATAAAATAATGAGGAGCATAGACAAGGTAGATAGTCAATATCGTTTCCCAAAGGTACTGCGAGGCTTGGAAAGAGTTCATGTGGACAGGATGTTTCCACTGATACGAAAAAAATAACTAGAACCAGGGGACAAAATTTCAGACTAAATCCTTTAGAACAGAGATGAGGCTGAATTTCGTCAGCCAGGCAGTGGCGAATCTGTGAAACTCTTTGCCGCAGAAGGCTGTGGAGGTCAGTTCATTGAGTGTCTTCAAGACGGAGATAAATATGTTCTTGATTAATAAGGGGATCATGGGGTTATGGGGAAAAGGCAGGAGAATGGGGGTGAGAAATATATCAGCCATGATTGAATGGTGAAGCACACTCGATGGGCCGAGTGGCCTAATTCTGCTCCGATGTCTTATGTCTTATGTGGGAAATGATACAGTCAATTGGCGCACAGCAGTCTGCCGCCAATAGCAATGCGATTCAGCTTCGGAAATCTGTGCTGGTTGTTTTGGAGAAGGGGTACACATTGCGCCATAACGTTAGGGTGAGCTCCACAACTCTTCTCCAAATAATGGCCTTTGGAGATTTTGGAAGGTGGGAGATTGGGGAACCAGTAGACGCAGATCTTTTTCATTTTCAAAAGCAATAAATTGAAGGTAAACATGTTTGTTTTAACGAAAATATTTTCTTTTACCTCTGGGACTCCACTGCTGCAATGCCAATGAAAAAATAAATCATCAGTCTCTTTCAAATGCAGAATTTGATCATTTACGGAGGGCAGATTTTGCCTGGCGAGGAATAACGGTCAAGGGGAATAGATGATAATTTGACAGCATTTTTAAAGAGTCACAATGGGCCCAATTACCACTTATAACTCATGCAGTATTTTATTTTAAAATACAACTCAGTGTTCTGGTAAGGGTGTGTCAGACATCATTAGTATAACAACACCAGGTTAACGTCCAACAGGTTTATTTGGTTGCAAAAGCCACTAGCTTTCGGAACAGGCTGTCCCTTCGTCAGGTGGGTGGGAGTTCTGATCACAAACAGGGCACAAAGACACAAACTCAATTTACATGAATAATGATTGGAATGTGAGTCTTTACACCTAATCAAGTCTTAAAGGTACAGACAGTGTGAGTGGAGGGAGCATAAAGCACAGGTTAAAGAGATGTGTATTGTCTCCAGACAGGACAGCTAGTGAGATTTTGCACATCCAGGCATGCTGTGGGGGGTACAGATAGTGTGACATGAACCCAATATCCCGGTTGAGGCTGTCCTCATGTGTGCGGAACCTGGCTATCAGTCTCTGCTCAGCGACTCTGCGCTGTCGTGTGTCGTGAAGGCCGCCTTGGAGAACGCTTACCCGAATATCAGAGGCTTAATGCCTGTGACGGCTGAAGTGCTCCCCAACAGGAAGAGAACAGCCTTGCCTGGTGATTGTCGAGCGGTGTTCACTCATCCGTTGTCGTAGCGTCTGCATGGTTTCCCCAATGTACCATGCCTGTTCCGAAAGCTAGTGGCTTTTGCTACCAAATAAACCTGTTGGACTTTAACCTAGTGTTGTGAGACTTCTTACTGTGTTTACCCCAGTCCAACGGCGGCATCTCCACATCAGACATCATTACTCAGACGTGTCCCACCAACTGATAAGTAACACAGTTGATGCCAGTTAATTTTCGACTCAGTTACTGAACATTTACAAGGCGAAGACAAGCGGCGCCCTGTGTGTATGATTATTAACTACACAACACTCCCTACGTTCATAAAGAGAGCTCCGGTGTTCAGCTATCGCATTCTAATCCTGAGCTGATCATTGGAGAATGATAAAGCTGCTGCTTCTCGTAATAGCCTTCCTGGTGCTCATGCAGCCCATAGCTGCCGATGGAGGAGTGAGTGCATCACTTCGAATCGGTGGTTTGTCTATCACTCAGTGCAAAGTGTCTTTACATATTCAGATCGACACGAGATGGACATCAGCTGAGCAGCCCCGAGCTGACATTCAATTGGGTCACAGCTGCTAAGAATATGTGCGCTATCAGCTGACTTCTGTTATCAATGAAGTCTTGTTTTTATTTCCCAGGGCGCGGTTTGACATGTTCAGAAGCTGGAGCGAGATGCAGACTGAATGGCTGCAAAAGAAACGAGGTCCGATTGGAGGAAGCATGCTTAAAGATATTGAAGTGCTGCAAGATTAAAGAGTGACCAAAACGAACAAGTCCCACAGCGACAGCCATCTGACACCGACTGTGATTTCTGTAATTTCTGGTTCTGTTACCTTATATAGTTCCCATGACCCACTGCTTTCTGAAACATGTGAATAAAACTAGCTTCATTGATCAAGGTCTCTTTTCCATGTCTCATTTCTTACTTGAATCGAAGCTTCAGCATATTGCCTGAGAGGGGAGGAAGGTCTGAAAGTGGCAAAGTAAATGAGACAACTTGTACTGCCAAAGTAATCACGATATATGATACATAATAGAAATTCAGTGCCACTGCACAGTTATGCACATTGCTTGAGTGTTGATCTCTCTCTCTCTCCCTTTCTCTCGCTCGTTCCCGTCCCACCACCACTCCTCTCGGTCTTTCTCTATCTCTCTCTATCTCTCTCTCCCTCTCTCCATTTTCTCTGAAAGAAGTCTCACAACGCCAGGTTCGAGTCCAAAAGCTGTGTTTGGAATCACGAGCTTTCAGAGTGCTGCTCCTTCATCTGTTCAGTGGAGGTTAATTCATCAACACGGCATGTGTAGGAAAATACACAATTTCAAGACAATCAGACTGGATTGTGAACAGTGGTTGGGACGTGAGTCTTTACAGGTAATCGAATACATTCAGGTACAAAGAGTATGCGTGGAGAGAGGGAAAATCACAGGTTAAAGAGATGTGAATTGCCTCAAGCCTAGGGAGTTCGTAGGATTTTGCAAACCCAAGCAGTATGGTGGAGGTTACAAGTAGTTTGACAGGACTCCAAGATCCCGGTTGAGGCCGTGCTCATTAAAGGCGGAATTTGGCGATCAGTTTCTGCTCAGTGATTCTGCGTTGTCATGTGTCTTGAAGGCCGTCTTGGAGAACACTTACCAGAAGATCGGAGGCTGAATGCCCTTGAATGCTGAAGTGCTCCCAGGCTGGAAGGGGATACTCCTGTCTTGCAATTGCTTTGCAGCGTATGTTCGTCTGTTGTCCTCGCGTCTGCATGGTCTCGCCGAAGTACCACACATTGGGACCTGCCCTCCATTCTCTGTCTTCGTCACCCATCGTTTCTCTCTCCTATTTTATGTTGTTCCCCATTCCCCTCCCCTTTTTCCCCCCTTCATGCGTCTATCTGTCTCTCTATTTCATTTGAATCTTGCTCTCCCTCCAGGCTCCATAACAATTTCTCCCCTACAAATAAATATTTCCTCAACTCTCCCTTACACACACGTCTCTTCCACGCTCTCTCCTCTCTCCTACTTCCTCCCCACTCGTTATACACCCAACACTCTCCCTAACTCTCAAACCCTCCCCCTAACAAAGGTTAACGTTCGAAATCATTATTTTCCTTGTCCCTCGCATACCCTCCACTATCCCAATAATCGCTTTCATTCTGTCGAACAGTCCCTCGCGTATCTGTAACTCTGCCTTCCCTCTGCCTTACGTTTCCTTTTCCCTAACGTTCCCGACTTTCTTTCTGTCACTCCACCTCCTGTTTCTAACACTCACTCGGATTTTTCTAATGCTCCATCCCATCGCTTCAAACAATTGGTCACCTTTCTTAAACCCACCCTCCATTCTGCCCAGTGCCCTCTTACTAACACTTCCTCTCTTCTTCCTGACACTCCCTCAACTCTCTATAATACTGCCTCCTATCTCAGTAAAACTCACTCACCTCTCCCTAACGCACCTTCCCCTCTCGCTAACAGACCAGCGCTTATCATTGTGTCACAATTGCCGTCATCCATTACTTTTGAATGTTGCTATTTGAATGCAAGCATTTTCATTTTCTACGTCGGCTCAACGCCCCATGGAATCTCAGAATAAGATCAAATGTGACACAGATAAAACTCCTGCTGCTTCACAGTAATCACCTTACTTTAGCTGATGAAAAAGCTGCAATTTTCCAACTAACACTGACTAGCTGTTGCATTGAACTTCAGCAATGCTTTTTAGAATAATTTGCAGTAACACCGGCACGAATTTCACATCGTATGGGAGAACGTCAATGCCCAAGTGTAACACTGGCTCGGTAACAACATTGATGACTAGCATGGCTCAGCTCTGAGAGAGAAAAAATTCTATTAGACAGACTGGCCCAGCGCCAGGATCTGAATAAATCCAGAAGAGGAGGAAACATCCATTTATTGTATTTTCCTTTCAAATCTCGCTTTTGCATCAATAATATGTCGATGATATTACTGCAAGTTGTGATTGGTACGGAGTATGTTCAGAGACAAAGTGTTGTCCGCACACTAAAGATATATTGTATCATGTTGTGTGATATTGCCATTGTGTCCAACAGAGTACAGTGGACATCCATGTGAGACCATGAGCCACATAAAGAAGCAACATTATTGCTTACAAATGAAAACTGTAATTTCATGCTCAGGCATATGGCTCGCACTCCAAATCCACTGTGAGTGCATATGCTCCAACTCTGGAATACAGCAAGATAGGTCAGCAGCAATTTCTAGGGAACAGTTAACAATGTTCAAAATGTTGGGCCTAATAAGAGAGATGCACATTTCAGACAGGTATAAGGGTTCCCTGTGGAAGTGAGCTGAACGTTTGCTGCTTGCACTGGGGTGTAAAAACACAATTAAGACCTATAAGTTGTAAAGGCCTCATGTGCAATATACGTGCACACACTGCCGAGTTGAACAAGCAACTGTTAACGTGAGGTTACAGTGGGAATATTGTGGTAACTTGCATATGTCAGAGTCACAAAGGATATTAAATGACGGCGATTCTGACATTGTGAAATTAGGAACGTCTGTAGATTTTTCTGGAGGTGAATATTTTGGTTTCGAAACTTAACTCGCCTGACTGATATATCTCACGTACAACTTGTTACTCTGTCATGTTGCAAGCTGTCTGCAGGTGGCCACTTCTTATCAGTTCAATCAAACCTCTCGCAGAGAGAGTCAAATGTATATGATCATTACGCAAAGATAATTTCATGGAAGGGTCATTTATTTTTCTCTCACACAGGTTGCCTACATTTTTCATATTCTGAACATTGGGTGATCGAACCTAACTAGTGAAAGGTAATTAACATTTTAGCATGATAGGAAGCACATCTGGCCGATTAGCCCCTGAATTAACGATGAGATTTGACCTGTGGTGAGAGATGGCTCTCGCTACAAAAAGCTGGAAGTCAAGCATGGTTCCTTGGAGATGAGAAATAGGGCATGTTAGGAAGCATCCGCAGGGATAGTTTCTTGACTGTGTAAAGTTAGGAACACGGAAGTATAGCATATAGACAAATAAATTGATGTGACATTGGAGGGGGAATTTTTTAACCAGCTACTAAGGTTTAAGCAAAATATACAAGGCACTGACAATACTACCAGTAAAGAGTTAAATGATTCTTGAAGTGAAGTTAAAAAGCTAATGAGATAAATGCTTTACACATGTATAAACGCAGTAATAGAATCAAACAAGTAATTACTTATTTTAAAATATTACTGAAATGCATTTTAAGTATTCTATGAACCATTGCTCATTTCAGCCAAGAGCAGGGTTCTGGTAAATGTGAAGCGTTCAGAACCAAAGGCCTTGGACCCCGAGCAGTTAGCAGAATTCTTAACAGAAATTGCTTGTGAGGAAACATATTTTTGCAATTTTATGAACAGGGACATTCATTGCCTAGGCATAGAATAGATACGTACCTGGAGCAGGAACACATGTCAATTGAAATTGGCAGTGAGCCGGTGGGAATTTTCACTTTTACCTCTATTATGAGAGCATATAGTTACTTAGCAAGAGGGAAATGAGTTCAGCCAAGACAGGAGTTAGTGTCCAGGATGAATGGACAAATAAAATATCGTTATGCTGAATGATGAAATGCAATTGACTGTGGGATATGTCAGGTAATATTATTGAACAGTTTAGGCCTGTACCCTCAGGAATTTAGAAGTACAAGGGAAGATCAAACTGAAGTATATGAGATGATGAAAGTTGTGGATAAAGTAGATGTGGAGCGAATGATTCCTCTTGAGGGAGATTCTGGGACAAGAGCTCATAATCTTAGGATAAGGATAGCACATTTAAAAGAGAGTTTAGGAGAAACCATTTCTCCCAAAGGCTTGTGAATCTGTCGAATTCGCTACCCCAACTTGCGGTGGATGCTGGGACAGTGAGTAAATTTAAGGATAAGTCAGATAGATTTTTAATTGGTAATGGGTTGAAGGGTTATTCGGAGATTGCAGGGTAAAGTGTATCGTCAGCATATCAGCCATGATTGAATGGCGGAGCAGACTCGATGGGCCAAAGGACCTAATGCTGCTCCTTTATCTTATGAAGTTATGATATATGTATGCTGAATGTAATTGATTTAAAACTAATATGAGGTGTGAATGATCGATAAGAAAATCTATATATTATCAGTTTCTGGTTGTACACGTTAGGTTCATCGGAGAGGTTTTGCTGTTGAAATCCAGAACTTCTGAACCCTTTTGATTATCTCTACACGCAGCTGTCCATTATGCTTTCTTTTAAATAAATGTTACTTCTTCATGCAGTGATACTTGCCTGGTGAGTTTTGCATTATTTAAGTAAAACATAATTGGCCATCTCAAATTACCCCACAACAGAGATACAAAAATGACATTCCAACTATCATAGGTTCTTCAACATACACACAGCATCGGCAAAGTAGATTGGTAAAATGGTAGCCTGGGACTGTGAGCTAATTGAATATATTCGGGATAATTTCATTGCGCAAAGCAACCTCGAGCCAAACAGGGTGCTCCTCCATTCAAGGGACAGGAGCAGTTTCATCGCTATCGCCGTAAACAATTCATCTGCACATCAGGTGTTACTGGACCAAAACTGGAAATGTGAAAAAATGTATGTTTCATTATAAGTTGTTGAGAAGTTACTCAGCAGATGCTCTGCTCCATTATTTAATTCCAATGATACTTGCACTCTTTTTTCTGAATCATTCCAATAAAATAACATTCAACGCATTGAACACAGCCTTGTGTTGCACTTCTATGTCTTATTCTTCTACCACCATTTGTCATGGATGGAAGGGTGGTTGGGAAGCTTCAGGCCCATATTTGCATGTCGCAGCACCAGTATATCTCCCAAAAACAAACTTACATTCAATTTCCTAGCTTCATCGAGTAATACTCTGAGATTATCCTGAGAGACTGGCAGAACAGATCCACCAGCCCTTGAGTGAATAATGTCATGTAATGGTGCAGGACTGGCCCTGTGTCCCCTCAACCTTGACTCACGACCTATGATGCCTCAAGGCAGCAGATCTAACACAAGGAAGGAAAAGGCTTATTTGGCCTCAGCTATGACCAGCCCAGCTGATTCATACGTACTACATCCAAGCAATGTTAAATTGAGTTGGAGGAGCTACTTAAAGGAGCAGTACACAACGTGGGCACTGGTTGCCGCAGTTATACTCATCACCACGAGTGAATTGCCCACACAGACACGGACACACCCACAAAGTCATAAGACGTAGCAGCAGACGTTAGTCATTCGGTGCAGAGAATCTGTTCCAACATTCAGTGAGATGGTATGATAAACATTAACTCCGCTATCCCGCCTTTTCCCCGTTTGATTCACTTACGAATTTTTTAAAAAATAACTGCCCATCTCTTGCTTGAAAATACTTAGCAATGTTAGTGGCAATGCATCCAGTAATACTTCCGCCTTTAATATCCTAGGATGCAGAGCATGAATCCCAGGGGATTTATCAGCCGGTACGCATTTTGTTTTCCCGGAGTATTTTTTTTAGTCATGATCATTATTGTACAGAATTCCCTTCCCTCGTTTTATCCTTGAATATTTAATATATTTTTTGGAATGATATTCCTGTGTTGTTCCATGAAGACAGAAAAAAAAGTACTTATGTTGCTCCACTGCCATTGCCAATTGAGCACTTATTATTTCACCAGTGACATCCTGGAGTGTCCTTTGTCCTCCATGGAACTCTCATCCGTTTTATATATTCAGGTTCGGATACTCTTCCCTCTGGAGTGAGAGGCAACGTGAACATTTCAAGTTCCTTGCAGCTATTCTTCGGCACCTTCGATATATTTTGTTCGACTGAGAACAGCTTGTAAAATGTTCGACTGAGAACAGCTTGTAAAATGTTTCCCAGCCAAAGAGACACGTGTGAAGTGTAAGAACTGTTGCAAAGTAGGAAACATGGTCATGTTTAATTTTCTGTCCAAGTTGGAGAGTGCATTTCTGCTTGCAGCTCATGTAATATCGGAAGCAAATGCTTGTCACCCAACTCTTGTGACCTCTTTTCATGATCATGCAGATAGGTATCTCCCCACAGACCCCACCATAAACAGTTCTATGATGCCCGCTGCCTGGACCTTCCAAGGTCTCTGATCAGGTTCCATATGTACATCTTGAGATTTCTATGACCTCAGTTGCGTTAGATGATCGGCCCTAATTTAGGTGAATGGTGCAGAGTGTACGATCTGTAAATGCCTTGTTCCTGTTCCTCTGTTCCATCTCACTCGAATCCATGGCCGTGTCATCATCTGTCTAGATTCAAATGTCAGAAATCCCCTCACTGCGCCTCTGTGAATTTCACTCCTTCCAAAAATGCTGCATAAACTCCACTCATTTGCAAAAACACTGGTCACCTTGCTCAATGTGCATGCACTTCATAACTCTCAATATTTATGAAAATGAGGTTCATGGAATCAGAAGGTCTGTATCAGCTCAAATAATATTTCTGACAACATTCTTCCAAATTATTTCACCTCCTTTCAGATGACTATTTATTTTAAATAATACACGTTGAGCAATATTTCCCAATATTCCAATTCAGTTATTTTGCAAATAACGACTAGTGCTTTGTTTTTTTTATTGTGGCAAACCTGTAGACAACAAACGTAAGTGACTGATGTCACTGGGGCGGCACGGTAGCACAGTGGTTACCACTGCTGCTTCACAGCTCCAGCGACCTGGGTTCGATTCCCGGCTTGGGGCACTGTCTGTGTGAAGTTTACAAATTTTGTAATGCGCTCCTTTAATTTGTGGAGTCAACTATTGACTAATCTTACCGCGTTTGTGATTTCTACAGATTTAGAAATCTAAGCTTGTATCCACGTTCCAAACCGTTGATGCAAGTTGTAAACAGCAAGGGATCCCAGCACTCGGTATACCAGGCTCAGATAGTGTGACGGCTAAGAGGAGAATACCTATATTTCCAAATGTATAACACCACTCCCCTGTCTATTGTCAGCCCAAAACTCATGATTTCTTACTCTGGCCGTTCTACCTTTGCACTGTGAGCATGTTTCCAAAAATCTCAACAAGAGCTTCAGGAACAACATCCTTGTTTCTCATTGGTCTCCATACACTCAACATAAACAACGTTGAGATCATTTTACATCGTGGCTGCAGCCTTATTTTGCTTACCTTGTTTTCTTAATAAATGCTACATTTTTTCTTCCTTCATCCTTAATTCCTATATTTTCTTCTTGGAATTCTCCTATCCTGTTATTCACACAGGATCTAGAAATATACTTTTTAAATTCACTAGTTACTTGGATTTTGTATGGTGAAATCATTTTCCCATGAATCTGTCCGATCATGCACAAGATTTCATACGTGTCATTTAGCTCTTTCCTGCTCATATCCCGAATTTCACTTCTTCTAAGCTTATTGTATTTCATATTTTCTGTGTACTGATGAGCGGTCACCGAACAGAATCTTTAACGCCCTTTCTAGCTGCTATTTCAGAGATAAAGATTAGCTGTGTAAATCTTTTCTACTGCCTGCTATGAGGAGTTTTGGGCAATGCTCCTGCTTGGCTTAGTGTTCTGCATTCCGTTGTGCATTGTTTTGTACTCTAAGCCCCGCACTAAAAACACACATCTGCCAGGTGTACCCTGCAGGCCGCAAACAGCAGCATTGTATCCCTGTATGTGGAGTTCTTCTCCACGGAATATTTGGAGACTGTTGATTACTCTTTGTTCCTGCATATACCTGGGATCAGGTAGACTTATAGTAATCAGGCGCACACAGAAGTAAACTACCTTAACTGGAACTGATGCCTTCTTCTTTGTGTGATGGCAGAAATCGAGTCTGGGACCTACCATACGATAACATTTCTGTATGGTAATGCTTGACAACAATTTAACATCAGCAACCTTAAAGTACATTGTGAATCATTTCACAGCAATGCGTGAAATGCTTTCTGCTAAACCATTTCTGTCTCTTTCAATTATGACAGTTCTCCTACCATCCAGCACTATGGGAAATATGCTCAGTGTGAAGAGAGGGATTAAGGTTAACAAAGTCAGTGTATGACCACACTTACAAATAATGCAGTGCAGCGAAGCATCTGCATTACTTACAAATCTGTAAGCATCTGCCACAGACAGATTCTGGGGAATACATGATACAGTCCTCAGGAAGGATCAGCATTGGTCAGGTACTCTCTTGACTCCTTCTAACAGACATGCAGGTCCTACAGCCAGAGTATATTCTGTGACCTGCTGCCTCCAATAATTCTTCCAGCCGTGTTCAGAAAAGAAACTGCTGATCAATTCGTGGAGACTGGGTTGCATGATTTATTCAGCAAAAGTGGTCCATTCCTCTGAGATAAAGACAAAATATTTAGGTGCTGGAATGTGAAACGAAAACGAAAAGATGCTTTTAAATCTCAGCAAGCCTGGGACCATCTGTGCAGAGAGAATGGAGCCAGCATTCGGAGTCAGGAGGATTCTTCGTCAGAGCTGATGTCTATCCCTGTGTTTTCCCTCAGACGTTGGAGAATCATATAGTCTGGACTCACTGTTGACACTACAAATGAGCAACCTCTCCAAATTTTATGCAACTGTCGCATCACATATTTGCATGCCTATACTATCAGCGATTCAGCATTTTCTTAGGAATGCCGATCAACAATTTTGGAATAGTGGCTATCAGGTATGATCATGTGATTTGGAAATAAAATACGTTAATGCGGCCCTGCCGCTTTCTGGCATCCTTCACCCTCCAGTTTAAAATTGCGATGAAAAGAGCCAAAATGTAAATGCAACACAGAGCAGAGGTGATAAATGGAGCGAGTTTTATTGGCATGATTGAGAATACAGATGGTCAGGGATCATTGGAAATTCAGAATCTAGCTGAGACTTAATTACACAGATTATAACCAGCATTCGTCTTTTCCTCAGACGTGGATAAGTCATGTCCATCTTCCATTTCTCTCTCATTCGGCCACGCACCACTTGAAAAATAACAAAACATTTCTGAGAAGTTTCAACTTCGTCTGATTTACATGGATGTCTTTGGCATATCGCACTTTCACCATCACAGTCTGGAAAAGCAAAATAATAACTATTATTGATGCTGTTGCACAGTACCCGCCACAGATCAAGACTGCTTTCACAGAATATATGGAATCTTGAAATGCTCTCATTGCTCCAGGTTTGGTCTAACCAAGGCCTTAATTGAGCTTAACTGTTCATATTCCTTCAAGTGTGTGATCTAACCCTGGTAAATGGAAGACAAAGCAATGGATGGTACTCGTAATGCTGTCGTGCCCAGGAATATAGAGCCTAAAGAATAGAGTGTGTATCAGGATTTCCTTCAGCGATGTGTATTGAGCTCAAAACAGTGCTCAATGTATAATCTATCCTAAATATCTGGAGACCGGAACGGTGCACACTGCTTCCATATGGGCGGCACAGTGGCACAATGGTTAGCATTGCTGCCTCACAGCGACAGGGACCCGGGTTCGATTCCCGGCTCGGGTCACTGTCTGTGTGGGGTTCGCACGTTCTCCCCGTGTTTGCGTGGGTTTCCTCTGGGCGCTCCGGTTTCCTCCCAGACTCCAAAGATGTGGGGGTTAAGTGGACTGTCCATGCTAAATTGTCCGTTAGTGTCGGGGGGACTAGTTAGGATACATTTACGGGGATAGACTCTGGGTGGGATTGTGGATGGTGCAGACTCGACGGGCCAAATGACCTCCGTCTGCACTGCAGGTTTCTATGATTCTATGATATAGTTTACCTGAGATATCAGTATGCCAGGAATATGCAGCCTTCTTCTGTTGTATTCCAATGACGCACGATGGGCACCAGAGCCATTTGGAATTGATACGGTGGTCTCAACATATGGGAACGGTACAAGTTGCCGTAAAGCAGTGTGATAAAAGCAAATACTCTGAGCTGGATAAACCCATGTTGGGGACAGTTGAGTAATATTTGCTGAAAAAGATTGGTTTTGAAGTATGTATTACATGAGAAAGTGGACAGGTTTATCGATTGAATTCCCCCAATTTGGACACAGAGCAGAAGTGGTGGCAGCCACTGGTCGATTGGATAAACGCTTGGAATTTCTAGACCAGAATTGGAGGAGCACCGGTATCTCGAAGTGTTTTTGGGTTGGGAAAGTTAACAGTAGTAAGGCAAGGCCATGAAATAACTTGAAATCATGTTACACGATTACTACAAGTTATAAATCTCGACGGAGTTTGGGGTAACTTACATCAAACGTGTAATGGTTTCAAGAAAGTTTGGAAACTGAGATTATGAGCTTGTCAATTGGAAATATTCAAAATGTTACTGAAACATGATGTGCAGAGAGGGATAACACACGCACCAATCCTGTTGTGATTAAATATTCGAACAGACTTGAAGGCATGAATGGTCTTCACCAGTTCCAATCGATGTTTCTGTGGATTGTTTACTGAGAACGGTATTGACCTCCGAAAAAAAAAACTTGCACTGTCAACTCCATCGGCAGTGACGGGCTGCAGCAGCAACAGGATCCCCTGTCGCAACAAAAGAACTGCCTTCATTCTTTGCTGATCTCCCCAGTGAAATGATTGGCGCAAGGAGGCTCTTTAAGTGTCCGTACATATTTTCTACGTTAATCAGCACACCCACACAAAAGATTATTTGGAAACATTAATGGCGCCGTTTACTGAGATGAACAGACACTGGAAACAAAGTCTATAATTAATCCTCGGAGAGATTGAAGCGTGCAATAGTTGCCAAGTAAAGGTTAGAATAATTATCGACTATTCTGTCTGTTTGAATTATTCTGTAAAGAGAGCTGCAATAAAAGAGCCAAAGACATAGAGGCATAGAATGCAAAGAAATGTCCTTCAACCTACCGGGTCTGCACATACAATAACGACCATTGAATTCACGCTAATCCCATTTTCCTGAAATTGTACCTTATTTTTGAATGGTGTATTTGAACTGCTTGACACTTGAGTTAAGAAAGCACACAAATGCCTCCACTGTCTCAGAAGTCGAAGGAGATTTGGCATGTCAGCTCCTGCTCTGCCCAAGACGGCAAGAAACGAAAAAAGTCGTGAATGTAGCCCAATCCTTTACACAAACCAGCCTCCCATCCATCGATTCTGTCTACACTTCCCGGTGCCTCGGCAAAGCAACCAACATAATTATGGACCCCAGACACCCTGGACATACTCTCTTCACCTTCTTGCTATGGGAAAAAGATACAAAAGTCGAAGGTCACGTACCAACTGACTCAAGAACAGCCTCTTCCCTGCTGCCGTCAGACTTTTGAATGGACTTATCTTGCACTAATTTTATCTTTCTCTCCACCCGAGGTATGACTGTAGCACTACATACTGCACTTTCTCGTTTCCTTCTCTATCAACGATATGCGTTGTCTGTATAGTGCGCAGGAAACAACACGTTTCACTGTATGCTAATACACGTGACAATAAATCAAATCAAATCAAAAATCATGCAAATATGTTTCAAAGGTTGTAATGTTTCCAGACTCTCCACTATCTTCTCAGGCAGCTAATTCAAGATTCACAACACCTTGTAAGTGAAAAAGGGTTTTCTCAAATCTCCTCAGAAATTCCAGCACATTACCCCAAAAAGGATATGATTTCCAATTTGAACAAAGGACACTCAAAGAATGACACTGGTGACATAATAAGAATGCACTAGCAAATGACAGCGGAGAACAATTATTATTTTTTTTCTGTCTTCACGGTAGAGCACAAGAATATCAGTATGAAAATGTTACATATTCAAGAAAGAAATGTGGGGCAGGAATTTAGTACAATAATGATCACTGGTGAAAAAAATGTACTGGGGTAAAACAAAAGAAACTATTTCAGGCAGATACATCCCCGGCATGATGTTTTTCAAACTAGAATATTAAATGTGAAATCTGCAAATGTATTGATTGCACTGCCAGTAAGATCGCAAAGTATTTTTAAGCACGAGGTGGACTTTTTTAAATTAACAAGAAAATCGAATGGGGGAAAAGGCGGGATATTGTCCTTAATATTCATCATATCACATCGATCACCATCTCATTGAACGGCAGGATAAAATCCATGGAACGAATGAACAAAATTGGCTGCTACGTCTTATGGCCTTATGGGTTTCTTGGTGTCTGTGTGATTGATGCATTCGTGCTGATCAGCATATAACTGCAGCAACTGTGTACTGTTACTTTCAATATCCCTTCCAAATCATTTTAACATAACTTGGAAGTGGTACATGTGAATCAGCTGGGGTGGTGACAGCTGGGGCCAAGTACGCCTTCTCCTTTCTTGTGTTTGATCTGATGCTTCGAAGGATCATAGAGTCTGGGGTCAAAGCAGAGGGGACCCAGGATCCATCACGTACCATTAAATGTCACTGTTCACTCACCTGCTGGTGGCTCTATATTCTTGCTCGCAGGATAATCCCAGGAATAGTGCTCGAAGAACCTGGGAAATTGGTTGTAAGATTATTTTTGTTGGATATACTGCCGCTGCAACATGTCAATGCGGCTCTGACACATTCCAACTACCCTTCCATCCATGACAAAATGGTGACAAAAAGATGTGACAAAATGCTGTGTTCAATGCTGTAACTTTTATTTTTTGTGGACTAATTCAGAAAGCAGTGGGCCAGGTGACATTGAAACTGCACAACGTAGCGGAGTTTGCACTACACAACTTACAGATAGCTTCAGTCTGATTCTCAGACGGGTTCCGCAGAGGGCGCATTGCATATGCATATCTCATTCACCTTTGCAACATTTCCCTGGTACCCTCGACCTCATCATCCTGACATCAGCCTCTTCTGCAAATCCCTCCATTCTTGCCATATCCTGGAAAGAGTGAAACAAGTAATGTTCATTGATGCCACTCGTCAGTGCCCTCGAGATACCAGGTCTGCTTCGAATAAGAATATGAAGAATTGGGTTGTGCCCGATGTTCTCAATGTCGCCAACCGAGTCTTATAGACAGCTTCACAGTTTAAAGTTCTTAAAGTGTATTCTAAGCGAGGTAAATAGATCATGATCACCGGTCTTATGTCGTCTAACTTCGGAACACAATACACTGAACTATTCAACGTTTACTCAATGAATCCAAAAGAAATCAGAGCGAAATGTTATTTTTCACACTTTCTAATTATGGCCCAGCAACGCCTCAACAACGATAATGATGAAACTGATACTGTGCTTTGAAGGGAGAAGAGTGGCCTGTAAGAAAAATACACTGAGTTACATGAGCCAATTTTCCAGATAGGTGACCAAATCGTTCTGAAAGAGTTTGCTATCAAAGACCATCTTGAAGTATAAGCAAGAGGAAGTGGTGAGCTTTGTGGAGGAAATTAAACAGTTGCAAATTGTAGATTTGTCAAACTCTTAGATTGCAAGGGAGGCTAGATTGTTGGGAACAAAAATATTTCGATTGAATTTTGGGCTGGATGTGATTAAAGAATTAAGGCAAGGCCATGGAGGGAATAGCAAATATGAGCTATGATTGACAGAATATATTAAGGCGCTGGGAGTGTCGGAAAAAATATTAAACATTCGAGTGAGGATTCGTGGAAACAGTCATTAAAGTTGAAGAGCCAAGATCGGTGGATGCAGTTAAGACACTTGCAGCCATGATCGAATCGAGTGGCAGCACAGATTTCAGGGGGCAGTATATTTTGTCATGAGAAAGTTCCTCACTTCTAAGTACAATCCTCGCATTCACACCTCTCTCGGCAGTGATGGGCTGCAGCAGCACCGTGAAGAAAAACAGAAAATTTAGAGGCTTCCTCATTCTGCACTGAGCTTCTCAGATTCACAATCAAGTGACTGGAACACCGATGCTCTTTATATAATCGCAGAGTATCACACAGTTAATAACCACACATACACGCACTGCGGACTGGCTCAAACATAGACAACTTATTTGGACATGTTTTAGATTTTGTTTACTAACTGAGATAAAGCGACACAGGAATCATATATATATATATATATATATATATATATATATATATATAAATGTGTCTCCCGTGCCTGGTTTTCATAAATCCACAATCACTGTGAAGTGATTGAAAAAGTGCTGGTTGAGAGGAATTGTTCACAGCTTTAAAGAAAAATTATTTTGCAGGTAAGAGGAAAATCGGCCCAGCGTGTGCCCGCTGGCTCTTTGCTTACTGAGCCGAATGATGTCTCTGTTCCCTTTTCAAGAGCTCATTCATTATGTTCCCTTTGATTTGTCGGTGGAATTCCCATTGACAAAGTTAATATCGTATCTCTTCCATTATCCTTGCAGGCAGCAAGTCCAGATCACACTAAATCGTTGTGTTAAAGGTAAAATTCCTCAGCTAAATAACAATGAGTTATTTTCACCTTGATTCCACTTCATTTTCATTATATCGTGGGGTGTGGGCGTGGCCAAAATAGACAGCATTTTGTGCCCAGCAATGGTCCTGATCTGAGAGACTTGGTTACTTCACAAGGCGTTTGCAGGTAAACCAGGTTGATGTGTGCCCATAATTGCATTTAAACACATTTAGCAAACTGGACAGGTTACCATTAAGGGTAACAGTGAACTGGGTTGTTTTTTTCACGAAACCAACATTATTGCCATGGTTCACATTACTGAGATTACCTTTGAATTGAGGGTTGTATCGAATGAATTTTAAATACACCAACTGTGATGGATTTTAAATCACATCCCAGGAGCATGAACCTAGAACCCTGGAAAGCTAATATACTGATACTCCCTAAACAACACCGTCCCCTGGTTAGCATAGTTGTAACCGAATATCCTACATTCAGAATCTGAAAACGTTGTCTGAAGAAGTGTTCAAGTGTTCTCCCCGTGGCCTTGGAACAGTATTCATCCATCTACCAACATCATTACAGAGATTCACTGCGCACTCTGCCATTGGTGTTTGTGGGAGTTCATAATAATAGCTACAATTCAACAAGATTCCAGCGTCTGTGCTCGTGGGCATGTGTTTGGGGCAGGAGGGCACTTAGCACTTACTGAAATAGATTTAGGGGATATGTATCTCCATGTCCTTTTTGTATTCCTCAATCTCTCTCTCCCAGTTTTTGTCATTGTCTGCCTCCTGTCTATCTCTCTCTCCCTCTTCTTTCCCTCTCTCTATCTATATCACCGTCTCTCCGCTTCCTGTCTAATTGTCACCATCTACAGTTTAAAGTGAATTGATAAAAGTTTTTATAGCCGAAAATGACACTCCAGGCTGGTATGTAGCTTGTGCTAGAGTCAGAATTGCTCAGAGGAGCTGCAGGACATTCTGAAGGGTGAACGACGAATGCATGTGGTTCACATCTGTACCAGCGACATTGAAGTCCTAAAAGTAGAATATAGCGGTTGGAAAGAAAGTTTAGAAGTTCGACCTCAAAGATAGTAATCTTATGATTACGACCAGCCTCGTGATATTCTGTCTGGAAGTAGCATGATATATTGCATGAATATGCAGCTAAAGGGGTAGTTTGAGGGGTAGGTTTCAGATTCCTGGGGCACTGGGACAGGTTCTGGGGAAATGCGACCAATATAAACAGGACCATTGATACTGGGCTGGACCAACACTAATGTCCGATGGAAGGATTTACTTGAGTGGTTTTGAAGGGTTTAAAATAAAATGTCAGGTGTATGGAAAAGGACGCAAGGAGTCACAGGAGGGAGAATCAACGATAAACATCAAAGACAGAAAGGGGAATAAGAAAACTGACCAGCAGAGGAAACAAGGTTCACTTACCAGATCTGTTACAATAGCGATGATCCATTCCCTGATCTTTGGCAACAATAGCAGCTCAAGTGCCTGACCTGTTACCGGACTGCTGTATCGATCCCCTAATCTTTTACACCAATGGCAAGAACTGTCACTTCTATGTTCCCAATAGTGGCAACCACAGTCTCTAATCTCTTATCGTAGTGAAATACCTGATCCTTATTCTGTTTACAAAAGTAATAGAATCAGTCCTTGTACTTTTGCCATACTGACAGGCACAGTCCCGGTTCTGGTACCAGTGTCCGACAAAATCCCTGCACTGTCGTCAAAGTGACAGAACCCGTGGCAGGTCCTTCACTGCATTTTTGGTCTATGTGCTTGTTAGGTTACTTGGTGGCAGGAACAGGCGCTGATCTGATGCAATAGAAATAGACGGAGTCCTGCAGTATTACCAAGTTGACAGGCCCACTCCCTGTTCTTATACAACATTGCTGGTCCCAGTCCCTGTTCTGCTACCATAGTGACGGAACTATTCCCTGTCCTCTTATTGTATTACAGTAAGAAGTTTAACAACACCAGGTTAAAGTCCAAAAGGTTTATTTGGTAGCATATGATGTCATCATATAGTTGTTTCAGTGATTGTTCACCATGAGTCCAAAGGAAGAAAATGTCATCGATGTATCTACTGTATCGCATCGGTTGAAGGTCCTGCGCGGTGAAGAAGTCTTGTTCGAACCTGTGCATGAAGATGTTGGCATATTGAGGTGCGAATTTGGTCCCCATGGCTGTTCCGTGTGTCTGGATGAAGAGCTGGTTGTTGAAGGTGAAGACATTGTGGTCCAGGATCAAGCGGATGAGTTGTAAAATTGCACCTGGAAACTGGTAGTTGTCGACACTGAGCACTGAGGCCGTTGCAGCAATGCCATCATCGTGGGGGATGCTGGTGTAGAGTGCCGAGACATGCATAGTGACTAGGGTGCTCCTGGTTCAACTGCTCCATGTGTGCCCAGTTTCTGTAGGAAGTCCGCAGTTTCTAGATGCAATTTTACAACTCATCCGTGAGATCCTCCACAGAAGATTCTGTGAGAGCGTTTCTATCCAGACTGGGGATCAGAGAGAGAAACATAACATGAATCACAGTAAATCACAAGTCCTTTAAATAATACCGTTAATAACAATAATAATGAATAGTGTGACACATTTAAAAAGCACAATTTGCATTTCTATAGAATGAGGAAATACTCTTAACGTTGAAAATGAAATATAAGTAGAATAAATTGGAAATGCTCAGCAGGTTAGGTAAATATTTGTTTCTATGTTTCTATGTTTTTTTTGTGAAGAAAGAAACAGGGTTTAAGTTTGAGCTTTCTTTGGAACTGCAAAATGATGGTGAATTGAGGGGTTTGAAGTGACAACAGTGGGTGGCTGTGGCAGAAATGAGGAAAGGACAAAATAGAATTACAGGATTGATTTAGTGACAATAAAACGAAGATGGGACCAGACCAAATCACAAGGTCCCCATTTCCTTAGTCGGAGTGGCTCGGGAGTGACATGGGATGGTCAGTGGTTTGGGAAAGCACTTTGTGGTGAGGATAGAGATAATGGCTGTGATTTTACCAGAATCCCTGAAGTCCCAACATGGAGATTGGAAATGGGGAGTGTGTCCGTGTAGGCAGGATAGGCAGAGTTATGAAGTTGATATTGTCACAGGTGGACAAGTAACAGCTGGCAGGCAGGGGGAGCTGTCCACTCAGGCAGCGTGGGCAGGGGGCAGTCCCTGTTCAGGCAATGCCGGCACCATCTCCAAAACAGCCAGCAGGACTTTCAGCTCTGGAGGGGGCAAGGATGGAGCTCTGCTAACTGAATGAAGGGCTTAAATGACAGAATACAGATCAAACGTTGCTCCTCAATTAATATTGCCTCGCTGGAGGGTCTCCTGCTAGCTGCTCGGGCTCGAATGGGGGTCCTGTTCCCTCAAGATGGGAGGAGATTATCCCATCGACACAGCCTGTCTGGAAGGAGATTGCTGAGGAGGTGCACATGTGTGAGAAAAGTGGTTGGAGTGTCGAAAAAGGACCAATGTCCTGATGTATTCTGGCAAGGTGAATAGCCTGCTGAGTCCAATAAAGAGTATAAAATAGAGATGAGTATTAGAATTTACTCGTCATAAGTCACATTTTGGCTCTATCGGGGAGGTGGTGGCATAATGGTATGTTACTGGACTGGTGCCCCACAGTAATGCTCTGGAGTCACAGATTCAATCCCGCCAATGTTAAAGGTAAAATTTGAATTCAATAAAAAATTTGAATTATTAATCTAATGATCAGGAAACCGTTGCCGACTGCCGGTTAACACCGTTTGGTTCACTGATGCCATTCCTTACCTGGTCTGGCCCACATGTGACTCCAGATCCACAACCACGAGGTTGACTATTAAATGTCCCGTCAGGGGCAATTAGGGATGAGGAACAAATGATGGCCCAGCCAGCGATGCCCACAGCACATTAACAAACAAGTAGGCACCATGCACACTCTTGTATTTAGCTTTGCTAAACATGTTTTCCCTTTCATAAAGTCATGTTGACCCTGATTGATCCTGCAATTATTTTCTAAGTGTTCTGTTATGACATCTTTCATTTCAAAATGATAGGATTTGCCCTGCTATTGCTATCAGTCGAACCGGTTTGTACTTTCCCTTTTTCCCTGAACATCCATTTTTAAATTGCAGAGTTACATTGTCACTTTCTAATCTACAGGAACATTTCCAGAATCTATAGAAGTTTGGACGATGACCATCAATGCATGTAGTATCTCTACAAACACCTCTTTCAACTCTCTGGAATGAAGATAATCAGGCATTAAGTCCCATTAATTTCCCAAGTGCAATTTTTTCCACTAATATAAACAACTGCCCTTTCCTCATTCACACCAGTCCATTGAAGCTCCATTATTTCTGGGACTTTTAAAACATTTTCCACGGTGAATGCAGACACAAAAGGGCTGAACTTTACAATAAAAAATCCAAGTCCAGGACGGGCATGAAAATGGGAGCGGATCAGATCCGTTTTCTGTGTGAGTTCAAATCTGCCATCATATGCACTCAGTGCATGAATAAACAGTAATGGTTTCTCACCTGTAGATGGAGGTGGACAGGGCTTATGTCATCTGAACCTTTACTCTCATATTCTATTTTTCTTCCTTGAAATCTTTCTTGGTCGCAGTAATATAGATAGCAAATTAAAATAAACCTTGCAGTTTATATTGACGACGGAAAAGATTTACTCGGATGCTAACAGGACTTGATGGTTTGAGTTATAAGGAGAGGCTGTATAGACTGGGACTTTTTTCTCTGGAGCGTAGGAGGCTGAGGAGTGGTCTTATAGAGATCTATAAAATAATGAGGGACACAGATCAGCGAGATAGTCAATATATTTTCCCAAACGTAAGGGAGTCTAAAACTAGAGGGCATAGGTGAAAGGGGAGAGATACAAAAGTGTCCAGAGGGGCAATTTGTTCACATATAGGGTGGTGAGTGTCTTGAACAAGCTGTCAGAAGTGGTAGTAGACGCGGGTAGAAAGTTGTCTTTAAAAAAACGTTTAGATAGTTACATGGATAAGTTGAGTACAGAGGGATATGGGCCAAATGCGGGGAATTGGGATGATCTTAGGGGTTTAAAAAAAGGGCGGCATGGACACGTTGGGTCGAAGGGCCTGTTTCCATGCTGTAAACCTTTATGACTCTATAATAGCCATGCATCTGTAATGTATTGATTTCAATTGAAGCAGCACAAATGAAGAGTGCTGAATAAGATCTTCCCAGTGAAGAGGAACATCGAATTTCTACAAAGCAGAGGAATCCATTTGGCTCATTCTGTCTTCTCTAAATGAGAAACTTGCTAATTTCTATATTCCCACTTTCACCCCATGACTATCCGCTTACTTCAGAAAACAGTTTAGACCCATTAGAATGCTTCAATTGAACCTGCATTCAGGAGAATTTCAGCACTGTAGTTTACATTCCACCTACTGTTGTGTGAAATAGTTATAATTATCTCATAATTGTTTCTAGCAACTATTTTAAATGGATTCCTCCCCCATCCCCTTCTCCCACCCCGCTTCTCCCCACCCCCCTCCCCCCCGCCTCCCTGCTACCCTCCCCCCTGCCTCCTCCCCTCCCCCCCCCGCTCCCCCTGCCCCCCTCCCCCTGCCCTCCCTCCCTGAAATGTTCCGCTACTTTATCCAACCGAAATTCCTTACCAGAAATGCAGCACATCATCGAGCTGACATCTGACTTACAAACATTCAACCCAAACTCTTCACTCTTCTAAACATTGCCACCATTAATGACATTAGATCTTTGATTTTTTAACAACACTTGGAAGCTTTCCTTCATAGGCTCTGCTCTTAACCCCCTTTTGATATGTACCCTTTATTTTACACACTCTCCCATGTTATTCCTAACAAAATGAATTGAAATTCACATATCACCTGTCCACTCATTCCTACAAAGTGTCTCCGACCTCTGAAGTAGCAAATATTATCCTATCATAAAACACAAAAACTAAATCGCGCAGGTGACTATTCGCCCCCTCTAGTCAATACCGACCCTCTGACAGTGCATCTTACCAGGCTCTATCTCTCTCCCCACGATTTTGACAAATGGGCAAATGGTTTCCTGGAACGGTCGAGTGTAGGACGGAGACAGAATCCAACCTAATACGTGTGGCTGAGGCCATCCTGAAAGAAAAGCATGTGGACCAGGTGGGGGCCTTGAAATCACAGTTGGTTCCGGAGCTAACGATGACAAGTGGGCCGAGAACCGAGGAGAGCCCTCGCAGACCGGCAAGCCTTGCCTCTCCATCCCCCGTTGTTAGGGTCACGGAGTCTGAAGTGCACACTGCAGATGAAGCCGCGGATACTCCTCTGCCGCCGGAGGAATATGGCAATGAGAATGCTGGCGCTCGCGCTGTACGAGATAAGCACCTGTACATACATTTGTGCCATGTTGGATACCGATTTGGAGTAACCGGACCCAGCGTTGAAACGACGCAAGAAACACATGAGGCGCATGAACCGCCAAGATTCCTCGGATTTGGGCGGGGGGGGGGGGAGAGGTGTAATGAATTCAACAAGGTACATGAGATTGTACTCTCGAAGCATGAACTCCCTGATTGAGGTAATGAATGCCTGTCCAACCAGGAAGCCACCCCTGCGTAGAAAGATGGGAGTGTCAGGACTTCTGACAGTCTGGAGTCTTACTGTGTTCCAGAAAGACGCGAGGAGTGGAATAGAGTTTGTAAATAAAGGCAATCTAGTAAAGGGACACCGGCCTCTGAGGAGTTATTTCGGTAAGAAGTTTAACAACACCAGGTTAAAGTCCAACAGGTTTATTTGGTAGCAAAAGCTCCGTGTGGCTTTTGCTACCAAATAAACCTGTTGGACTTTAACCTGGTGTTGTTAAACTTCTTACTGTGTTTACCCCAGTCCAACGCCGGCATCTCCACATCATGAGTTATTTCGGAACATACTTCATGTACTATGTCTGGCGATAAAATGGTGAATGCAACAGCGGAGTTTCCTGCTGCAAAATTCGATCCGTCAATATTGATCAATATTTACACTTCAGCAGCCGGTTCCCGAAAGCAGACGTGGGAGTTACTGAACGTGTCTGAGGCTCACAAAGAGCAGCGGCTGCAGTAGCTATGAGCCGCCAGCAGATGGTGGTATCACTTTAATCACAAGAGACGGCAGAGAGTCCTGAGTAAATTGAATCCTGTTGTTCACTGCACTCAAAGCATGCTGGGGTCGAGGGCTCCGGCACTCGACCTTGATCGTTAATCACCAAAACATTACATACAATTTTCACTGCCTTTCTGACATAGAACCAGGGCATTCGGTGAAATTACTCTGCTGGTGTGTCTGTTCTGCAGATGTCCCAGTCCACCTTAATAGAAAAACAAAATACTGCGGAGACTGGAAAACAGAAAATACCACCTTAGTTCATTAAACCTTGGCAGCATATCCTGTTCATCTCTCCCTCATGCATTGATTTATTGAACCTCACCATTTTCTTTGTTAGGAAATGGCTCCTGAATTTGTTGGGGGGGTTTATTGTGATTGTTTTTGTTTTCATTCACACTTGCAGTCTCCTCCATGAGTGAAAACATCTTCTCTGCTCCAATTAAAAACTTACGTCATTTTAAAAGTCCTTCTCAGCTCACTCCTTAATTTTTTTTTATTTTCTATCGAGAAGAAGCATCAAACTGCCCGCTCGCTCCTGCTATTATTAGATAACACAAAAATGCTGAAACATTTGGACACAGTGAGACCTCAACCCCTGGACGAAACGTATTTAACAAATAAATAATTGATCAGTTGTCTGCATTCCTGAAATGAACATTTATTGCCATCTCCTGGTTGCCCTCTGAGAAAGTAATAAGATTAAGAATACATTCTCTGGACTAGAGTCAGAACATAGATTATAGTCCAGAGTTCTGGGCTCAGTCTCTGACCAAACAGAGAGATCCCCGGGTGTGGATTAACTCAACACCGGTTAGCAACAAAAATACTTCGTATCTCTCACCTGCAATGTATAAAAGCATTTTTTCAAGTAAAACGTTTTATATCTGAGCACGTGGGAAGTTTACCCACACCTACCTATCTACAGATAATGGATCTCCACTCTGGGATCCAGGTACAATTTGTCAGACCAGCTCACTGACAGTGTAAGATTTCATTCTCTGATGATAACCTTTCACAGGGGAGGTATCAACTGGGCCAGAGCAGTGTGACTAGTGCATGAAAATTGCTGGGTCTCGAACCTGAGGACGATGGATCCTTCAAGTCAGCAGCTCAGTGGAGTCTTCAGCAAGGAAACAGTTTCTCCCCCGATCTCAGCTCAGGACTCGGTGAAAGCTGCTCCCACAATCTCAAATAGGATAAAGTGAGAGTTATTCTCACAGTGGTAGACCTGTCTGAGTTTCACCTCCTAAACTATGTCTAGAAGTGAATAATCTTTTTTGACTGAATTGTCTGATAACACCCAGTTCCCACTGAGTCTGAGTTAACTTCAACCCTGAATTCAAATCCCCACAAGCTCCAGTGTGAATGAATTGGGACTTCCTGGTCAAATCTGGAGAGAACAAGTCCGTTAGCAAATCATCCGCTGGTAATGTTTATTTAGCTCAATAAAAAAATTATCATAATTTTAGCAAGGAGCATACACATAACCAATAAAAATAGTTGTAGTCAGGGTCACTCAGAAATATTAATCAGATACAATTAATAGACACGTAGGTAGCACAATGAATCAGAGAGGGTGTCAGCTAGAATTCGTGATAAGGAATAAGTGGGTGCCAGTGGCTGCATTTCTGGTGTACGTGAAAACCTATAAAAATAATTTATTTTCTTCCTAATACCTGTTCCTTCCACTATATAATGTATCAATTTCTGATCACTCTTTCGTGATGAATTTGACATTTCTGAGTTGTGATTTTTTTTAGATTAAACCGTAGAGTCTTATCCCTCTGTCCTTTGATCAGTCAGCCTGTGCTCCCAGGTGATATCTGACAGCGGTTCATCTTTCTTGTGTGAGCTTGTTGTTCTAATCCGCTCATTCATGATTACAAATTGCTTCCTATTCTTGATGTCTTAAGTCTGATTAATATTTTCAAGTATTGAGGAGGTTTGTCCCCTTCTCAGGCCGGAAAAGACTTCGCAGCAAATCATTGCTGTGGATCGAGTTTATTGACAGCAAGTAAGGGTAAGTTGATTCAGTTTTTAGTTTCACAGCTTTCTTACTGAGTGAAATTAGAAAAACATTGAGACTTTCAGTCTAATTCCCCAGTTGCACAATCTACTGGAACCTCCCCAGCAGGACACACTCTCTGGGTCCGGCGTTCTTTGGGCGCTTGTCCCTTTTGGAGAGTGGGATCCATCCCAGCTGAACAGACCCTGTCTCCATCCTGAACTCGCGCCATGTTCACTTCCCAGCAGGGTGACTGGGCGCTGATACTGAGCACGAACCCTGGATGTATTACGCAAAAACATAGGAATACTGGGTATAATTGTCAGTGTCACACAGACTGTTTTTTTTTCTGTCTGTATATTTGCCCAGTGCCCAATTGGGGAGCTTACAACTCCAGATATCCAGCACTAGCAGGGCTGTGGAGCTGGGCGGATGAGTCTTATGACTCTTTCACTGAGTCTCTGTTTATCAATTGTTCCAAGAATCAGAGCAGCAATGTTTACAGAACAGGCCCTTCGGCCCACGATGTTGTGCCGAGCTTTATCTGAAACCAAGATCAAGCTATCCCACTCCCTATAATCCTGGTGTGCTCTATGTGCCTATCCAATAACCGCTTAAATGTTCCTAAAGTGTCTGACTCCACTATCACTGCAGGCAGTCCATTCCACACCCCAGTTTGTCAACTGAAATATTCAGAGAATGCCAGCAGCAATGTTTAAAAATTGAAATGCTCACTGAATAAGAGCAGCAATGCTTAAAAATTGAGACGTTCTGAGAATGAGAGCAGCGACGTTTATAAATTGAACTGTTCCCAGAATGAGAGCAGCAATCATTATGCATTGAAATGTTCAGGGAGCAAAAGTAGGAATGTTAATAAGTTCCACCCTCAGTCCTGGTCTGAATCCCTGCAGCGACTTCAGCTCATCTCTTCCATTTAAGCTGAATTGATTCCATTCCAGCCTGAAACAGATTCAAGATAAAACATGAAATAAACGGATTGAACAAGTGTAAATAAAAGGAGAATGGAGTTGATGGGATAAATCTTCAGAAGCTGATATGGGGACCTTGTTGACATCTTGACACACAGATCGATTTGGGCATTGTCCCAGCGGTTCAAGTTTCTAATGGGGAATTTCTCGGCTGCTCAGCACGCTGTGTGAATGTCTGAGATACATTCGGGTATGTGTGACTGATGATTTCTTTTCAGTGGGCGCTGACCCTGAATGCGAAACGCGCTCCTGCCCACTGTGGTTTCGAGAGCACAATTTCACACTGGCTGGTCCAAAAACAGAATGAGGATTGCTAGAGTGGGCACGAAAATGGGATAAAAGTGAGGGTGTGGGGCTGCCGCTTCTACTGTGCTGCTCTGGGTTGGGGGTATGGGGAGGGTGGGTAGCAGCCGCTGCACAGCTGTCTGAGGGAGCAGCAGAAGTGTGAAATATTAATAGCCATGCAGTAACCATGCAGTCAGAGTCCAGGCAAAACATTCAAATACAAACTTCAGTCCCCAGGCACATTTTTTAAAAATTGCATTTCAGCCTAGACACTTCATTCCCCCTCCTCCACCCCATCAAGGTTGAACCAAGAAAGTAAAGGTTGCCTGGCCCCTCGGTTGAACGTCAACTGTATCGAAAGTAGATGGGCCTTGACAAATTGCATTCAATTGGCCTTTTTTGGGCTGAATTGCCGTCTTTATTGACAACAAGTGTGATTCTTGTTCCTATTTAACGAACGAAGCTTTGTGCTACTGTGCGATGATGGTGAAATCCACACCCCACATCTTTTCACCCAATTGCAGGAACTTTCAGGGCGGGTGGCCGCCCGCACGAGCAAATTCAAATTCTGGCCCAGGGATAGATTGGTGGCACGGTGGTTAGTAGTGCTGCCTCACAGCGCCAGGGGCCTAGGTTCGAATCCCGGCTTGGGTAACTGCCTGTGTGGAGTTTGCACGTTCTTTCCGTGTCTGTGCGGGTTTCCTCTGGGTGGTGCTGTTTCCTCCCACAGTCCAAAGATGTGCAGCTTGGCTGATTGGCCGTGCTAAATTGATTCTAGTGTCAAGGAGGATTAACAGGGTAAATGTGTGAGGTTACAGGACTAAGGCCTGGGTGGGATTGTGGTTGGTGCAGACCCGATGGGCCGAATGGCCTCATTCTGTACCGATTGTAGATCTGTATGATTCTAGATCTGTAGAACTTACCTAGATAGTGACACAGGAAATGTTCGTCAGTGTAAAACCTAAATAAATCCATAATCCGAGTCCCTAACCAGCCCAAATCTGCCTGACTAGCACCCCTCCCCCGCGCCCCACGGCTACCCCTAATCCACTTCAACTACCTCCTCCAACCCTACTTACTTCTGATACCCTGCAACTACCACCATGTCCAAATAAAACCACACCACCAGTCCACCCTTCATCCACCTCAACTAGCCGTCCACTAACCAACGACCTAACTGCACTTTCTATCTGACTGCAACCACGCCTATGTTGATGATCCAATTCCTTGATGTTCTAATATGACCCATAACCCCACACTTAAATACCCAACCAGCCTCCTACCAATGAAAATCACCCCGTCAACATCCCCCAACACAACCACCCGAATGCAAGTGAATAGTCTCCTGACCAGGGACTATCTGCACACTGCCCTCACTTTCACCCAACTGACCATCCAAGATTTTGCAACTACCACACTGGCCATCTCGTCATCCGTCAACTTACCATTCACCCACTTACCTTCCTCACCCACCCTATCAACAAACCGCTTCCTTCAACCATCAAATAACATTCATTAATCTGACCATATTGCAGCCACTGCTGTAAATAGGATCAATGCTTTTTCTTCTCCGCCTCTGCTCTGATGGAGCTCCCCGGGGTCAGTGTGCTGTAAATAGGGTGTATTCTCTCTCTTCCCCGACTCTACTCTGCTCTGATGGAGCTCCCTGGCGTCACTGTTGTGTAAATAGGGAGTGTGCTCTCTCTTCCCCGACTCTACTCTGCTCTGATGAAGCTCCCGGGGTCACTGTGCTGTAAATAGGGTGTATTCTCTCTCTTCTCCGACTCTACTCTGCTCTGATGGAGCTCCCTGGCGTCACTGTTGTGTAAATAGGGTGTATTCTCTCTCTTCTCCGACTCTACTCTGCTCTGATGGAGCTCCCCGGGGTCACTGCTGTAAATAGGGTGTATTCTCTCTCGTCTCCGCCTCTACTCTGCTCTGATGGAGCTCCTGGCGTCACTGTTGTGTAAATAGGGAGTGTGCTCTCTCTTCCCCGACTCTACTCTGCTTTGGAGGAGCTACCCGGGGTCACTGTGCTCTAAAGAGGGTGTATTCTCTCTCTTCCCCGACTCTACTCTGCTCCGATGGAGCTCCCCGGGGTTATGTGCTGCAAGTACGGTATGTGCCCTCTCCTCCCTAACTCTACTCTGCTCCAGTGGATCTACACAGTAAGAAGTTTAACAACACCAGGTTAAAGTCCAACAGGTTTATTTGGTAGCAAAAGCCACAGCAGCTTTCGGAGCTCTAAGCCCCTACTTCAGGTGAGTGGGAATTCTGTTCACAAACAGAGCTTATAAAGACACAGACTCAATTTATATGAATAATGGTTGGAATGCGAATACTTACAACTAATCAAGTCTTTAAGAAACAAAACAATGCGAGTGGAGAGAGCATCAAGACAGGCTAAAAAGATGTGTATTGTCTCCAGACAAGACAGCCAGTGAAACTCTGCAGGTCCACGCAACTGTGGGAGTTACAAATAGCGTGACATGAACCCAATATCCCGGTTGATGCCGTCCTCGTGTGTGCGGAACTTGGCTATCAGTTTCTGCTCAGCGACTCTGCGCTGTCGTGTAAATAGGGTGTATTCTCTCTCTTCTCCGACTCTACTCTGCTCTGATGGAGCTCCCCGGGGTCACTGCTGTAAATAGGGTAGCACAGCGCAGAGTCGCTGAGCAGAAACTGATAGCCAAGTTCCGCACACACGAGGACGGCCTCAACCGGGATATTGGATTCATGTCACACTATTTGTAACTCCCACAGTTGCGTGGACCTGCAGAGTTTCACTGGCTATCTTGTCTGGAGACAATACACATCTCTTTAGCCTGTCTTGATGGTCCCTCCACTCACATTGTTTGGTTTCTTAAAGACTTGATTAGTTGTAAGTATTCGCATTCCAACTATTATTCATGTAAATTGAGTCTGTGTCTTTATAAGCTCTGTTTGTGAACAGAATTCCCATTCACCTGAAGAAGGGGCTTAGAGCTCCGAAAGCGTGTGTGGCTTTTGCTACCAAATAAACCTGTTGGACTTTAACCTGGTGTTGTTAAACTTCTTACTGTGTTTACCCCACTTCAACGCCGGCATCTCCACACCAATGGATCTACTCAGGGTCATTGTGCTGTAAATATGGTGTCTACTCTCTTTTCTCCCACCTGATTTGATTTGACTCTACTCTAATGGAGTTCCCCAGCGTCTCTGTGCAGGAGATCTTGAGTGGGAAATGGAGCAGTTTCAGATTGGGAGAATGTTCATGCACAGCGGCAATCTGCTTTGAAAGTTCAGGTCGATTTACATTTTAAAATCCAATTTAAATTTTAATGATTATTTTAAATAACATAAACTCACCCAATCAGTTGTAGACTCCTGCAATTCTGTATGAGGCGGCAGAGTGGAGGGACAGATTGGTCTGTGAATGAGTTTGATCCCAGGTTCAGAATCTTCAGTGACTCATTTGTGCTGAGAGCGGAGGCGAGATCCTCAGTGCAAGAATCTGTGAGAGCGTTTCTATACAGACTGGGGATCAGAGAGAGAGAAACATAACATGAATCAGAGTAAATCACAAGTCATTTAAATAATACTGTTAATAACAATAATAATGAATATTGTGACACATTTGAAAAGCACAATTTGCATTTCTATAGAATGAGGAAATACTCTTAATGTTGAAAATGAAACATCAGTAGAATTAACTGGAAATGCTCAGCAGGTAAATACTGGTGAAGAAAGAAACAGGTTGAAAGTTTGAGCGTTCATTGGAATTGGGAAATGACAGTGAATTGAGGGGTTTGAAGTGACAACGGTGGGTGGCTGTGGCAGAAATGAAGAAAGGACAACATGGAATTACAGGAGTGATTTAGTGACAAAAAAGTGATGATGGGACAAGACCAAATCACAAGGTTCCCATTTCCTTAGTCGGAGTGGCTCGGGAGGGACATGGGATGGTCAGTGGTTTGGGAATGCAGTTTGTGGTGAGGTTGAAGATAATGGCTGTGATTTTACCAGAAGCTCTGAAATCCCAACATGGGGAGTGTGTCAGTGTGGGCAGTATAGGCAGAGCTATGAAGGTGATACTGTCACAGGTGGACAAGTAACAGTTGGCAGGCAGAGGAGCTGTCCACTCAGGCAGCGTGGGCAGGTGGCAGTCCCGGTTCAGACAATGGCAGCACCACCTCCAAGACAGCCAGCAGGAGTTTCAGCTCTGGAGGGGGCAAGGATGGAGCTCTGCTAACTGAATGAAGGGCGTAAATGACAGAATGCAGATCAAACGTTGCCCCTCAATTAATATTGCCTCGCTGGAGGGTCTCCTGCCAGCTGCTCGGGCTCGAATGGGGGTCCTGTTCCCTCAAGATGGGAGGAGATTATCCCATCGACACAGCCTGGCTGGAAGGAAATTGCTGAGGAGGTGCACATGTGTGAGAAAAGTGGTTGCAGTGCGGAAAAAGGATCAATGTCCTGATGTATTCTGACAAGGTGAATACCCTGCTGAGTACAATAACGAGTATTAAATATCGATGAGTATTTCAATTTAATCGTCATAAGTCACATTTTGGTTCTATCGGGGGAGGTGGTGGCATAATGGTATGTTACTGGACTGGTGCCCCATAGTAATGCTCTGGAGTCACAGATTCAACCCTGCCACTGTTAAAGGTGAAATGTGAATTCAATACAACATTTGAATTAACACTCTAATGATCACGAAGCCGTTGTCGATAGTCGTTCAACACCATTTGGTTCACTGAAGGCCTTTCCTTACCTGGTCTGGCCCACATGTGACTCCAGATCCACAACCGCGAGGTTGACTATTAAATGTCCGGTCAGCGGCAATTAGGGATGAGCAACAAATGCTGGCCCAGCCAGCGACGGCCACATCACATTAACAAACAAGAAAGCACCATCCAAATTATTGTATTCAAAATCCATTGCGTAACTGAGATTCAGGAAAAATGCTCCGGAGGCCTCATTGAGGGGCTTCGAGGGTCACATTCATCCCTTCGTAAACACGTTGGACAACCATGGGCTTGTACACGTGTTAGACGTGTGCGTAACAATTGAAATTTGTGTTTGGAAAGAAAGCAAAGAACACAAGGGAACGAGCCAAGAAGACTGGAGACGTCCAGATTTTGCCATCCTTACACCAAAGGATGATGAGTTGCTGGATCAGGAAAGCTTGGGGGCACAGCGGACAATCGCTGCTGGTGAGATGGTTGTGGAGCTGAGAGTGAATGGCCTAATGAATGGGTACAGGTAGCCTCTTGTGAGGAGAAGTAATAGTTTTTGTGTGTCCAGCACTGGTCACAAAGAGCAGTCTGAAGGATGTTTTGTAATAATAACAGAATAACGAGGAGTAGCAATAGGCCATTCAGCCCCTCGTTTCAGATCCATCATTTGATCGCTTATTGGCTGATCTTACTGTGGTTCACACTTCGTTTCCTAATTGTCCCCTATAAACTTTGATACCCTTGTCAATCCGAAATCTATCTTAACTCAGTCTTGAACATATTCAGTGACCCTGCAAAAACACTTTGAAAATGAAACAAAAAACATGCATAAGTTCCCCCTTATCCATTCTGCTGGTTACATCCCTCCGAACATCCAACAGCTTTCATAACGTCATGTTAACCCTGACTGATCCTGCAATTGTTTCCTAAGTGTTCTGGTATGACATCTTTCATTTCAGAAGTATAGGATTTGCCCTGCTATTGCTATCAGTCGAACCGGTTTGTACTTTCCATTTTTCTCTGAACATCCATTTTTAAATTGCAGAGTTACATTGTCACTTTCTAATCTACAGGAATATTTCCAGAATCTATAGAAGTTTGGACGATGACCATCAATGCATGTAGTATCTCTACAAACACCTCTTTCAACTCTCTGGAATGAAGATAATCAGGCATTAAGTCCCATTAATTTCCCGAGTGCAATTTTTCCACTAATATAAACAACTGCCCTTTCCTCATTCACACCAGTCCATTGAAGCTCCATTATTTCTGGGACTTTTAAAACATTTTCCACGGTGAATGCAGACACAAAAGGGCTGAACTTTACAATAAAAAATCCAAGTCCAGGACGGGCATGAAAATGGGAGCGGATCAGATCCGTTTTCTGTGTGAGTTCAAATCTGCCATCATATGCACTCAGTGCATGAATAAACAGTAATGGTTTCTCACCTGTAGATGGAGGTGGACAGGGCTTATGTCATCTGAACGTTGGCTGAGAGCAGGGAAGGCCGTCATTGTGCATGCGCAGGTCTCAAGCATCACAAATCTGTCACTCAGTCTATGCTGCTCTCAGCCAGCCTGAATGGCTGAAACACCGCCTCCCCCCCCCCCCCCCGCCATTCCCCACCTACTGCGATGGCACGCGACCAATCCTGACCCCACGACCCACCGGGAACAGTACCCTTTCACTTCTCTCCCCCCATGATCGGCCACCCATCTTAACCCTCCCTCACCCCTTAATAGGGTGCCTGACTCCCCCCAACACGATCGCTGGTCCAAGCCCCACCCATGGCCATTCCTGATTGACCCCCTCTCTCTACCACCAATCCCAATGCAGAATACACAGCGGTTCCGCCCTCCCTCCATCTCACAGATCCCAATGCAGAGTGCACAGCGTGTCCCCACGCCCCACCCAACGACTGATGGCGCCCAACCTCGCCGGTCTGCCCCTGCCCCCTTGAAACAGACTGGCGCCTGGTGGACATTGCAAGGTTGTCAGGTTGGTGGTGCCAAGCTGGTACGTCCAAAATGGCACCCCCCCCCTCCGCGCCCCTTGTCCCCGGCGGCCCCAGGGGACTCAATGGTTTCCACTTCTACCGGCGTGGGCATCACGCTGGTCACCATTGGTGGGGACTAGCTTTGTTTCTCACCGGAGACAAACTCTCGTCTGAGGGTCACAGAGGAAAATGACCCCGGATATTTTCTTCCTAGACTCATTAATTCAAGGAAAATGAGGTTTAAATGTTATTTTTTAAAAAATCAACCCTGTTCCAGAAATGGCTGATCACGCTGGATATCTGGTACTGATAAGATCGCGAGAGGCGCGAAATCGGGCGTGAACCTTACTTTTCTGCCCTGTCAGCATCTTACCGGCTCGGCCCATGCATCGGCCGGTGCGGCACAACGGTGAAATCGCCCCCCAAAGTAAGTACTTGAGTCTCTGCTATTACTTTATTCGTTTTATACATTTTACTGACTTCGTTTGTGTTGGATCCACATTTGTTTGCGCGAATCTTTTGATATTTATGTTTGTATAAAATCTTTCAGAGTTTGTTTTTAATGTTTCTCACTAGTTTACTCTCATATTCTATTTTTCCTTCCTTGAACTTTCTCTTGCTCCACCCTTGCAGAATTCTCAGCCTTATGATTTTAGCATATCTTCTTTTCATCTAACACAATCCTTGATTTTATTCATCACCATTGGTGGGAACACTTCTGTTGATTTTCATCACATTAAATCAATGTATTTTTGTTGAAAACGCTACACCTTTTACGTACCTCAATGGGAATTCGGATCAATGTGAACTTAGGATATTTTTTTTCGACACAGACACTTTAATTGGCTAAGCTGTCGCAATGCTAACGTGCTATTTGTGCTCCGGATCACTTGCTGAACTGCTTAACAACTTTTAGTCATTGACGTGGCAGGACACCCAGATCCCTTTGTATCAGAGAGTTGCCATCTCTCTCCATTCAATTGTCTAATGCTTTTCTATTCTTCCTGACAAAGTGGACAAGCTCCACCTTCTCACATTAAAGTCCTTCAGCTAATATTTTTTCACATTAACTTAAATAATCCACAAAGGGATTTCGTCAAGTTATAGCCTCTTGATTCTTTACTTTCCTATCGTTGTATTATCAGTAAATCTTGCTGCAACAATTCGGCCATTTCTTCCAATTCATTGTACAGATAGTAAATATTTGAGGCCCCAGCACTCTCCCCTGAGGTACTCCATTAGCACCAGCTTTGCCAAAATGAAAATCATCCATTTTACACAATACTCTGCTTGTTGCTAGTTTATGGGGAAAATGGTGATATACTGTCAATGTCACTGGACTAGTAATCCAGAGCTTGTGGGTAACGCTCTGAGGATCCGGGTTTGAATGCCATCATGGCAGATGGCGAAATTTGAATTCAATGAAAATCACGAGTTAAAAAGTCGAATTTTCGTCATAAAAAACCTTGATATACTAATGTCCTTTAGGGAAGGCAATCTGCATCATGATTCACAAATATTAGGACTCCTAAAATTCGCTCTATAATGGTCAAACAAACCATTCAGTTCAATTAAACTGGTCCAGCCAATCCACATCACAGTCCAACCACATCCACTGAATAAAATTAAACAATTCTCTATCAATCATGTACAGTAACCATTGATGTGCCACCTTACTGAATACCATGCATTAATCTAAGTAAAGCACACCTACAGGTTCTCCTTGTTTGTTATTTCCTCAAATATATCAAATAGTTCAGTCAAACATGATTTCAATTTCACGTGTTGACTGTGCATGATTGAATTATCATTTTCTACACTCTGTTCTCAAACATCCCCTTTGAGAGGCGATGGGCTCAGAAAACTATATTTTTTCCTGCTCTCTGTCTCCTTTCTTCCTTGAATAGAGGTGTTTGATTTTTGATTTTCCAAACCACTGGGACCTTGCCAGAATCTAGGGAATTTTGGAAGATCATAACGAATGCATCTACTATCTCTGCAGCCACTTGTGTTAAGACCCGAGTGATAAACTTGTCAAGTTTCAGTTCTAATTGTATTCTGAGTAGGTTTTTCCAGCCGAATGGTTGTGTTTTACGTTTTTACTCCCCATTTACCTCCTGTTTTTCAAATATTCTTGCGATGTTTTCTTTGTATGCTACAGTGAATGAAGGCCCAACATTCCTGTTAACTCTTCTCATAATTATTTGTTTTCCATTATTAGAAACATAGAAAAGAGGACGATTAGAATATTTGAACATTTGAGCCTGCCCCACTTGTCAATATGATCAAGAGGATCATATTCACAAGTGGGGCAAGAGGATCAATATGATCATGGTCAATATTAGACTCTTTAAACTAGATTTTTATTGAATCAAATTTCACCACTGGCCATGGTGGGATTTGAACCAACGTAATGACATCGCTTATTTATACGAATACAAAATATATTCAGTTATTCTAAGTAGAATCTTAAACAGTATGATACTTACTCCAGTTTCTGTATTTTACATTCCAGTTTCTTCAGAGCCATAGACAGTCGGTTCACTCCTAAATTTCCCAGTTTATTATCACCCAGATTCAGATCTATCAGTGACTGGTTTGTCGTGAGAGGAGAGGCAAGGTCGTTGGCACAAGAATCTGAGAGACTGTTGCTATGGAGACTGGAAATCAGAGAGTTAATAGTAACGGGATCAGTGAACTTCCAGCTTCGTTAAGAATACCATTATTAAAAGTAGTGATGTACATTACATCGTGAGACATTCGGGAAACAGACTTCACTTAATAGAGGACAAAATACTATTGATGCTGAAATTCTGAAATATAAGAGCAATATGCTGGGAACTCTCAGCATGTCATGCAGTATCTGTGAAGTGAGGAACAGAGTTAGTTTCAGTTCAATTAGATTTCATTGGAGTTCAATTAGCTTTCCTTAGTGCTTGGAAATAGCAGGAAATTATGTTGTTTTAAGTCACAGGGAACTGGGGATGGATGGATGACGAGGAAAGATCAAAATGGAAGCGCAGGAGTAATTAAATGTCAAAAACGATGTTTTTCTTTATTCATTTGTGGGTTTCCTCCAGGTGGTCCGGTTTCCTCCCACAGTTCAAAGATGTGTGGGTTAGGTTGATTGACCATGCTAAATTGACCCTAATATCCGGGGGATTAGCAGAGTAAGCATGCGGGACTACGGGAATAGGGCCTGGGTGGGATAGTGGTCATTACAGACTCGATGGGCCGAATGACCTCCTTCTGTACTCTAGGGATTCTATGATTCTATGGCATGGGCATCACTGGCTGGCCAGTATTAATTGCACATCTCCAGTTGCCCTTTTAAGACAGTTGAGCGTCAATAAAATTGTTGTAGCTCTGGAGTCACATGTAGGCCAGACCAGGTGAGGGTGAGAGATTTCCTTCCCTAAAGGACATTGATGAAATAGAAAAGTACAGGATCCCCACGTCCTTACCCTGAGTCACTCGGGAGGGAGATTGGATAAGCGGTGGCCCCGGAGTGATGCGATGCGGTTGAAGATGATGTTTGAAAAACGTTTTTCACGCTGCCAGTGGTTGGGGTCTGGAATGCACAGCCCGGAACTGTGGTGGAGGCAGATTGAATCGGGGGAATTAGATAAATATTTCAATAGAAGCAATGTTTAAGGAAACGAGGAAAAGGCAGGATAAGGATACAATTCATCATGTTCGTTTAGAGAACTGGTGCAGACAAGATGGGCCAAATGACGTCCTTTGGCACCGTAACAATTTCATGACGGTAAAAGCTTGAGATTCACCGATATTTCAGGGACACAACATAGCAAGCGTGGTAGAATGGGTGGCGGTGGATCTCTATAGACCCCCATAGCAGATATGTGGATCAAACCCTCGATATTAGCGTCATTCTTCATCACACTCCAGACACCGAAATGACTGAACTAGCCAACTCCACACTTTAACCAGAACCGGTACTTTAGTATCTGAGAGGCGAGGATGCCATTCTCTCCAGCAGCACAAGCAGAATCATAGAATTGTTGCGGAGCAGAAGGAGGACATTCAGCCAATGGTGTCTGCACAGAATCTATGAATGAGCAGTTCACTAAGTGTCATTCCCCCACCTTCCCTTCGTAACCCTGCACATTCTTGCTTTTTTCAGGCAACAATTCAATTCCCTTTGGTAGGCTTCAGTTGAACGTGTCTCCACCACACTCACAGACAGAGCATTCCAGATCTTAATCATTCACTGCAGGGCAAGTCCCGTTTCAGGCAATACTGACAACATATTTAAGGGCAGCCAGCAGCGCTTTCAACGGCAGCAGCTCTGGAGGGATCAGTGAGGGAGCCCTGGTAACCCAACAAAGGACTGACATGGCAGGAGACGATAAAACTTCAATTCAAAGATACATCCATGGGAAGTCCTCCTCAAGGCTGCACGGGTTCAGAGTGAGGTCCAGTTCCCTCAGGAGATGATCTGCCATGTCAACCCAAGCAGGCCTGGGTGGAGATTGCCAAGACCTGAGCAGATATGAGGTATGTGTTTGCAGTGAGGCAGAAACATCAATAACCTTGTGGTGATGTGGCTCCTTTGAGGAGCGATCTTTTCAAGGTCACGATCGGGTCGGTCCCGAAGGAGTGGCTGGACGGGAAGCTGAGCCAATCGGGAGCAAAGGCACGCGTCCTGGGATGGGGAGGAGCCTCAGTCGAAGCCAGGGAGGAGGAGAGTGGAGTCGTGTATTGCGGTTACGTCAGGCCCTATGTAAAAAATATTATTTCTAACCAGTAATTACTTGACGCCACGATGATGTCACCTCCGATATTACTACACTAGCGATGAGGTAAAATATTCTTATTCATCAGGAGGTTGCAGTGCGCAGCTAGAGTGGGAGGAGAGTGAGGGTCGAAGCTAAGAAGAGACATTTACAATGCCTTTCATCGGAACGATTGAGCCATTTTCCATCATTGGAAAACTGGGGACAGCATACCAAAAGGGTGCATTATTCCTTTGCCGCTAATGAGATCGTTGTGGAGGAAATGCAAAAGGTGATACTGCTCACAGTTTGTGTCCAACACATTTCAGGTTAGTGAGGTATCCAACATCGCCTGATATTAGTCATAAGTCTTTTGACGAGATCGTCGAAATGGTGAAAGATTATTTTAACCCTCGACTTCATGTTGAGGCAGCAATTTCATTTTGCATTCCAGCAGCCAACGGAGACTCTCTCCAGTCTGATTGATAGATTGAGAGGGTTGGCAGAGTACTGCGGAGTCTGCACCTTCTCCCCTTGTCTGCGTGTGTTTCCTCCGGGTTCCTCCCATAGTCTAAGATGTGCTGGTTAGGTGTACTGGCCATGCTAAATTCTCCCTCAGTGTATCCGAACATGCACCGGAGTGTGATGACTGGGGGATTTTCACAGTAACTTCATTGCAGCGTTAATGTTTGCCTACTAGTGATACTAATCAATAAACATTAGCCTTAAACTTTAAAATTTGATGACCAAATGCTAAACTAGCAGCGGGCATTAAGTACACAAATTTCGATTTCAGTTGCGCTAACTAGCAGCTCGAGTTGGATGAAGATTCCCAGCAATTAGTTCCTATCAGCGTCCACAAAGAGAAAAACAGTACACATGTTTACCCTTTGGAGTCTCATCAGCCAGTACTATTTTCCATCGTAAAAAGAAACAATTATTGCTGGGAATTCCTCAAGTAGTGGTGTTCCGGGATGATGTCCTAATTACGGGAGCACGCCCTGCAGAGAACAGGGCAAACTTAGAGGCAGTTCTCAATGGTCCGTTTGAAATGAGAGAAAATGTATTCTCCAGGCAGATGAAATTACAGATCTCGATTTCAGGATAGACACCAAATGTCTGTATCCTTTGGAGGATATCGTTGAACCCTTAAGAATGTAACCATGGCTTAAAAATATATCGGAGTTAAAATCCTTCACAGGAATGGTGAATTATTACGACAGATTCTTAGAAAACGTGTATAGAAGTTCAGCACCACTTCAGCTTTCGATGAAGCAACAGTGCTGGAAATGGGAAGAAGCAGAAAAAAGAGGCATTTTCAAAATTAAACAAAGCCTTACAGTGTCATCGACACATTTTTATCCAACCAAACCATTAGTATTTAGCTGTGATGCATCACAATCCGACGTGGGAGCAGTCTTATCCCACACGATGTCAGGTGTAACAGAGAGCCAAATCCCATTTTTGCCACGAACGTTATCAACTGAAAAATGTGTACGTAGATTGACAAAGAAGCATGGCGGTAATTCATGCAGTGAAGGAAATTCATCTATATATATTTGGTAGCCATTTCCACAAAGCATCAGATCACAAATAATTGACGGGTTTATACCAAAAAGATAAACCAGTGCCAACAATTCCGTCTGTGAGGCTGCAGAGATGGGGCATATTGCTATCTGCGTACAGCTAGTCTTTCCAGCATAGGCCCGGGACGTAAATACCGAATAGGGACATGCTCGGCCACCTCCCTATGCCACAGGCTGTGCCGTCAACATCTGTACCACAAGCAATACTGTCAGTGCTGCGCCGAATAGAAACCTTACCGGTCTCAACTACTCATATAAATATTTGGACCAAAAGGGGCCCGGTGTTATCAAAAGTAAAGAGGATTGTGTCACAAGGATGACGCTCCGATAAGTCAGAGCAAATCAGACCATACCTGTAGCAGAGGATGGCGAAAACAAGTCAGGATTGGCGTGTTTTTGTTTTGGGCAGGCTCGTGTTATAGTGCCACCACAAGGGCGACAGCTATTATTACACGAATTGCATGACACAAGCACTGGACAAAGTAGGATGAAATCACTCGCTTGAAGTTATAATTTGTGGCCAGGCATCGATAAATCGAAAGAATAGCCAGCCAGTGCATGAGGTGTGAAGACCAGGAGTCATTGCCACCACTAACAAATATACATACATGGGAGTGGTTGGGACAGTCGTCGTCAAGACTGCATGCACAATTCACAGGACAGTTCATGGGGCTTATTTCATTGTGGTTGATGCTCATTCTGAAAAAACTGGATCAGACTTCTTGCCGAAGTACATGGTCGCCACATAAAAAAGCATATGGATCATCTGAGGAAGAGAGTGGCAGGGATACGGGAACCCAGCAGGTGTGTCCTGTGGTGGACTTGCGTTTGCCAGTTGCTGATACAGCGATTAGTGTTTTTAATGTAGAGCCGAGGCAACCAACAGTTTCCAAAGCAGACGCGGCAGCCGCTACTGAGGATGGTAACTGGTCCCACAACACCAGGTTAAAGTCCAACAGGTTGTGGAGATGCTGGCGTTGGACTGGTACAGGCTGCTGGTGGGCACATCATGGCTACTGAGGAGGTTGTCCATCCCGGATTGATGCATTTGCATTGTGCGTCTCCACCCAGATTCTTTACTGACCAAAGGACCCAGTACCGAGTTGCGACAAATCTCCAGAGTCTGGAAGTCTCCAGATCAAGTCACTTTGTGATGAGTTTTCTCTGGGATGTTTCTGGTGTAATCTTGTGTCATGCAAGCCTATGTTTCATGATGCAACTTCTGGTCCATTCACAGGCGGTCTCAGGAGTTTGTGGTTTTGGTGGGAGGGTGGTGCGAGGGAAGGTGCGTGGCTCCTTTAAGGGGGCGATATTTTGAGTATTGGGCTTGATACTATGGAGAGGCCAGGCGGGAAGCTGAGCCAAATGGGAGCACGGTGGCACGTTCTGGGACGGGGAGAAACCTCCGTTGGAGCCAGGGAGTAGAAGAGAGTAATTATGTTAGACACTTAACATTAATAGGCATAAATATATAAGCTAACAAATCATTCATTGTGAAGAACACAAATTCCCTTTACTTCAATATATACCTGATGACTTTATTATATAACTGATCTGTTCTGACAAGATGAGTGAAGCAGCTTATAGAATTTAATGTGAGGCATTTGTGGTCAGATCTGAATGGAAGTGAAATTGGTAGGAAGGTTAACCCCAACCAGACTCTGGCAATATCCAGCCATCTGCATGGACTGTCCGAGACAAGTCAGCCTCGCTGTGGAGGGTCTCAATCAGTCAGAGGTACACTGTCAGGATGAAGCGGTCGCGTGCAGGTGGCATCCCTGTTGAGACATGATGGACAGTCAGGCTGCAACCAGCCTAGCCTAGTGTGCGTCTTTAATGGGTGAGTAACAATGGAAAGTTATGCGTGTGTACAAGCGAGCGCACAACGTCAGGGAATGAACTAAATATGGTGGTAGCGTTCAGGTCTTGCCACCCTTGCGTCCATATAAGGCAGCTGAGACACCTGATTGCTGACAATAAGAAGGGCTGTGGGGCTGACAGTGAGTGTTCGAATGGATGGACACAGGAGGCCCTCTAGTGAGCACAAAACGTACAGCATGTGTGTCCATCACTGGTCACAAGGAACAGCCTGAAGGACGTGTTGGATTATACATCGTCTCTATTCAGTCTTCTTTCTCTCACAAACCAAGGTCTGTGCGACTGGATGACAGTTGTACCCCTCTGAGCAGGTGAAGAAGTCCTCAGAGGGTACACCCGTCACATTCTTCCCCCAAACTTTCGGCACAAAAATGTGTGGGATTGACATCCCATTGCCTTGGGATCAGAGAGAGAAATCACAGGAGTCAGCGAAAATGCAGTTTTTGGTATATGAGTTCCGATCCCTGGGATGTCATAGATTATTACAGCACAGGGAGAGGCCCTTTGGCCCCATCTCCCAAGAGACTCCCCCAATTGCCCTGACTGCTTGAATACAACCCCCCAGACTACACCCCAACTCGCTGACTCATACACACACTGTACTGTCCACACCCCTCTGCCTAAATGCACCCTGAACTCTGCAAAACTGCAGTCATGGTTCCTTACGTTAAACTTTCCTGCCCGTGACTGAAGGGCAGGAAGCTCGGCACAACATCGTGGGCCGAAGGGCCTGTTCTGTGCTGTACTGTTCTATGTTCTATGTTCTATGAACCCTCTGCGCTACACATTCATACCTGACCCGATTCAGAAGATGGGGCGAGAAAGATAAGGCCGCATTTGAACGTCAATAGCTGGGTGTGGAGTGACAATCTGACTGATTGTCTCCGCACAGCTCTATCCCTGACACTGACAACAATGATGTGGAGATGCCGGCGTTGGACTGGGGTAAACACAGTAAGACGTCAAACAACACCAGGTTAAATTCCAACCTGTTGGACTTTAACCTGGTGTTGTAAGACTTCTTACAGATAATAATGGACTGTGTTTATCTATTATTCTAATAATAGGGTGTGCAATATACCATTAGGTATCTCATTATTGTTTTTAAAAAATGTCACGGAGTTTGACATTTACCTCAGTTTCTGTATTTTACAGTTTGGATTCCTCAGAGCCGCAGACAGTAGTTTCGCTCCTGAATCTCCCAGTGCATTCTCACCCAGGTTCAGATCCCTCAGGGAGGGGCTTGTACTGAGAGCGGAGGAGAGATCCGCAGCAGAAGAGTCTGTGAGAGCGTTTTTTTCCAGCCTGCAGAATCAGAGAAAGGAAAAAATCTGGAATTAGTGTAAACCTCAGCGTTCTTAAGAATACGATTATTAACAATAATAAAATACAGCGTGAGGCATTCAAGAAACAGTTCGGTTCATACAGCAAGATACTATTGATGCTGTAAATCTGAAATATATATTTATGTGCTTATGGAAGAGAGCACACACAACATCAGGGAATACACCAAGAGTGGCTGTGTCCAGGCCGTGTTTTCCTTATGTCAATGGAAGATGATGTGGAGATGCCGGCATTGGACTGGGGTAAACACAGTAAGAAGTTTAACAACACCAGGTTAAAGTCCAACAGGTTTATTTGGTAGCAAAAGCCACACAAGCTTTCGGAGCTCTAAGCCTCTTCTTCAGGTGAGTGGGAATTCTGTTCACAAACAGAGCATATAAAGACACAGACTCAATTTACATGAATAATGGTTGGAATGCGAATACTTACAACTAATCAAGTCTTTAAGAAACAAAACAATGTGAGTGGAGAGAGCATCAAGACAGGCTAAAAAGATGTGTATTGTCTCCAGACAGGACAGCCAGTGAAACTCTGCAGGTCTAGGCAACTGTGGGGGTTACAAATAGTGTGACATGAACCCAATATCCCGGTTGAGGCCGTCCTCATGTGTGCGGAACTTGGCTATCAGTTTCTGCTCAGCGACTCTGCACTGTCGTGTGTCGCGAAGGCCGCCTTGGAGAACGCTTACCCGAATATCAGAGGCCGAATGCCCGTGACCGCTGAAGTGCTCCCCAACAGGAAGAGAACAGTCTTGCCTGGTGATTGTCGAGCGGTGTTCATTCATCCGTTGTCGCAGCGTCTGCATAGTTTCCCCAATGTACCATGCCTCGGGCCATCCTTTCTTGCAGCGTATCAGGTAGACAACGTTGGCCGAATTGCAAGAGTATGTACCGTGTACCTGGTGGATGGTGTTCTCACGTGAGATGATGCCATCTGTGTCGATGATCCGGCACGTCTTGCAGAGGTTGCTGTGGCAGGGTTGTGCGGTGTCATGGTCACTGTTCTCCTGAAGGCTGGATAGTTTGCTGCGGACAATGGTCTCTTTGAGGTTGTGCGGTTGTTTGAAGGCAAGAAGTGGGGGTGTGGGGATGGGTTGTTTGAAGGCAAGAAGTGGGGGTGTGGGGATGATCTCTACTGCCTCCCGAAGATACACAAGGCAAACACACCCGGCCGTCCCATCGTATCGGGCAATGGGACCCTGTGCGAGAACCTCTCCGGCTATGTCGAGGGCATCCTGAAACCCATTGTACAAAGAACCCCGAGCTTTTGTCGCGACGCGACGGACTTCCTACAGAAACTCGGCACACATGGAGCAGTTGAACCAGGAGCGCTCCTTGCCACAATGGATGTCTCGGCACTCTACACCAGCATCGCCCATGACGATGGCATTGCTGCAACGGCCTCAGTGCTCATCGCCAACAACTGCCAGTTTCCAGATGCAATTTTACATCTCATCCGCTTCATCCTGGACCACAATATCTTCACCTTCAACAACCAGTTCTTCATCCAGACACACGGAACAGCCATGGGGACCAAATTCGCACCTCAATGTGCCAATATCTTCATGCACAGGTTCGAACAAGACTTCTTCACCGCACAGGACCTTCAACCGATGCTATACACTAGATACATCGATGACATTTTCTTCCTTTGGACTCATGTTGAACAATCACTGAAACAACTCTATGATGACATCAACAAGTTCCATCCCACCATCAGACTCACCATAGACTACTCTCCGAAATCGGTTGCATTCTTGGACACACGCATCTCCATTGAGGACGGTCACCTCAGCACCTCACTGTACCGCAAGCCCACGGATAACCTCACGATGCTCCACTTCTCCAGCTTCCACCCTAAATACGTTAAAGAAGCCATCCCCTACGGACAAGCCCTCCGCATACACAGGATCTGCTCGGATGAGGAGGATCGCAACAGACACCTCCAGACGCTGAAAGATGCCCTCATAAGAACAGGATATGGCGCTCGACTCATTGATCAACAGTTCCAACGCGCCACAGCGAAAAACCGCACTGACCTCCTCAGAAGACAAACACGGGACACAGTGGACAGAGGACCCTTCGTTGTCCAGTACTTCCCCGGAGCGGAGAAGCTACGGCATCTCCTCCGGACCCTTCAACATGTCATTGATGAAGACGAACATCTCGCCAAGGCCATCCCCACACCCCCAATTCTTGCCTTCAAACAACCGCACAACCTCAAACAGACCATTGTCCGCAGCAAACTACCCAGCCTTCAGGAGAACAGTGACCATGACACCACACAACCCTGTCACAGCAACCTCTGCAAGATGTGCCGGATCATCGACACAGATGCCATCATCTCACGTGAGAACACCATCCACCAGGTACACGGTACATACTCTTGCAATTCGGCCAACGTTGTCTACCTGGTACGCTGCAAGAAAGGATGTCCCGAGGCATGGTACATTGGGGAAACTATGCAGGCGCTGCGACAACGGATGAATGAACAGCGCTCGACAATCACCAGGCAAGACTGTTCTCTTCCTGTTGGGGAGCACTTCAGAGGTCACGGGCATTCGGCCTCTGATATTCGGGTAAGCATTCTCCAAGGCGGCCTTCGCGACACACGACAGCGCAGAGTCGCTGAGCAGAAACTGATAGCCAAGTTCCGCACACACGAGGACGGCCTCAACCGGGATATTGGGTTCATGTCACACTATTTGTAACCCCCACAGTTGCCTAGACCTGCAGAGTTTCACTGGCTGTCTTGTCTGGAGACAATACACATCTTTTTAGCCTGTCTTGATGCTCTCTCCACTCACATTGTTTTCTTTCTTAAAGACTTGATTAGTTGTAAGTATTCGCATTCCAACCATTATTCATGTAAATTGAGTTTGTGTCTTTATATGCTCTGTTTGTGAACAGAATTCCCACTCACCTGAAGAAGGGGCTTAGAGCTCCGAAAGCTTGTGTGGCTTTTGCTACCAAATAAACCTGTTGGACTTTAACCTGGTGTTGTTAAACTTCTTACAATGGAAGATGAGTCAGAGATCCATAGTCATAGAGCAATGCAGCACGGAAACAGGCCCTTCGGCCAGACCAGTTCATACCGACCAGGTGCCCTCCCAGCTAGTCCCAATTGTCTGCATTTCGGCCACATCCCTCTAATCCTTTCCCATGCACGTACTTATCCAAGTGCTGTTTAAATGTTGCTATTGAACCTGCCTCAACAACTTGTTCGTGCAGCTCATTCCTTTTACGCAGCACGCTCTGCGTGAAGAAGTTGCCCCTCAGTTCCCATTTAATTCTTTCCCCTCTCACCTTAAACCTATGCTCTTTAGTTTTCAATTCTCCTACCCTTGGAAAAAAAGGCTATGCGTTCATCCTATCTCTGCCCATCATGATTTTACACAACTCAATAAAGGTCACCCCTCATTCTCTTACGTTTCAAGGAAAAAAGCCCTAACCTTGCCAACCGCTACCTATAACGCAGGACCACTCGTCTTGTCAACGTCCTCGTAAATTTTCTTTCCACTCTTTCCACTTTCTCAACGTCTTTCCTGTAATATTGCGACCACTGCAGTACAATGCAGTGCGGCCTCACTAACGACTTATAGAACTGTAACATAATGTCCCAACTCCTCTACTCACTGCCCTGACTGATGAAGGCCAGTATGCTAAACTCCTTCTTCACCATTGTTTACCTGTGACGCCGATTTCAATGAACTATGTCCTTGTACTCCCAGGTCCTTCTGTCCATCAACATTCCTCCCGTTCACGTATAACTCTTACCCTGGATTGACTTTCCAAAATGCAATACCTTACACTTTCTTGTCGTGAAATCCATTTGCCAATCCTCAGCCCGCTTCCCTCGCTGATTAACATCGCCCTGTAATTTTTGATTATGCTTATCGGTATTAACAATACTTTCTAATTGAGTGTCATCTGCAGACGTACAAACCATGCCCTGTATATTCACATCCAAATCATTTACATAAATTACGAATAATAACGGTCCCAACACCGAACCCAGGCACACCACTAGTCATAAACCTCATGTCCGACAAACAACTTTTGACCATTACCCTGTGCTTCCTACCATCGTGCCAATATTGGACCCAATTTGCTAGCTTCCCCTCACTCCCATGGGACCTAACCTTACAGACTAGCCTGCCATGCGAGACCTTTTGAAAGGCCTTGCTAAAGTCCATATAAACAAAATCTGCTGCCCCACCCTCATCCATCCTCTTGGTTACCTCTTCGGAAAAGTCTACAAGATTTGTCAGAAATGACTTCCTATACACAAAGCCATGCTGACTATCCGGAATCAGACCTTGGCTATCCAAATGTTGATAGGTCTCAGAATTCCCTCCAGTAACTCACCCACCACTGATGTCAGGCTCACCGGCCTGTAATTCCCTGGCTTGTCTTTGCTATCCTTCTTAAAAAACGGAACTACATTAACCATCCTGCAGTCTTCCAGAACTTCACGAGTGGAAAGAACAGAGGCAAATACCTCTGCAAGGTCTTCTGAATTTTTTCCCTAACCTGCCACAAAACCTGAGGATGCACTTAATCAGGCTCAGGGGATTTATCCATCTTAATGCGCTTTAAGACTGCAAATGCCTCCTCCTTAATAGTGCTGCAGCTGGGATACGTGGAAACTGGATGGGCAATCGTTGATCATGAGATGGGTTGTAGATCCCAGATAGACTAAGTAGCTGAACACATGGGCACAGCAGAGACACTGACGAATCCAAATTCTGGTGAATGTGTGCTCACCATTGTTCAGATGGAGTTTCAGGTTAGCAACTTTCTGAAGGACATGTTGGAATGTTGATCCCTCTCCAACATTCTTCCGTCTCTCTCACAAATCAACAGCTGTTCTAGACAGGAGACAGATGTCCACCTCGGAAGAGTTGGACGGAAGCACAGAGTGGAATCTCGTATTATTCCCCCATAACCTCTACTGCAGCAGATCATGCCTCGTACGATTAGCAGATGGTTCACAATCTGGCAATACAGGACAGCACAGAGAAACGCGAGCTGATGGAGGCAGTAATAGCTGAATTCACTCACACTCTCGAGGAGACAGGGCATTGCCACCTTCAGGAAGATGAAATGTGGCTGGAGTCTTGAACAACGCAGCAGATACTGGAGCTGCAGCGTAAGGTATTTTAACATCCCGTGGAGTTTACAAAGGCTGTGTGTATCCATACACAAAGGATGATGGAGTCAATCCAGGCCAGCAGTGTTACCAGTTTTCATGAATGAGCACAAATGCCAATCTCCATCGAGAGAGTGATGACCTCATGGAGAGTTACATCCAGCATATCATCCACAGGAAATACACATGAACCTGCATGTTCTCACCACCTCAATAAACTCTGCAGAGCAATGGCTGGGAGAGTCACTGTCTGTATGGAGTTTGCACATTCTCCTCGTGTCTGCGTGGGTTTCCTCCGGGTGCTCCGGTTTCCTCCCACAGTCCAAAGATGTGCGGGTTACATTGATTGGCCAGGTTAAAAATTGCCCCTTAGAGTCCTGAGATGCGTAGGTTCGAGGGATTAGTGGGTAAATATGTGGGGGTAGGGGTAGGGCCTGGGTGGGATTGTGGTCGGTGCAGACTCGATGGGCCGAATGGCCTCCTTCTGCACTGAAGGGTTTCTATGAATTTCTATGAGAGAGGTAAATTGTGCCTGATGTTACTGTCAGGTCCTCTGACCCATCAAATGAGCATTGAGGGTCCAGTTTGCCCTGAATGTATGGAGGAGCAGCTGCCTGCAGCATCTCGGACACTTTTCAGGATGCCCCTGGTGTGCTCCGCTCTGACCATAACACCAAAACTTCACAAAGCTGCGATGACAGAGACAACTCCAGTTTCTGTACAGAAGGTCCGCAGTCTGCCGGACTCTTCCCTGACTCAGGCAACAAAGAGGACAACAGCCACGTCATTGGGGGATCCCGTCTCTGTTCTATGGGGTTCCTTATCTTGCAGCGTCTGGTAAACATCCATATCCTCATTATAGAAGAGTCATTACACTCAACGACATCCCCATCTTTCAAATCTTCTCCCCTTGTCCATTCAGGTTCTAGTGAGCACAGCACAGTACCAGAACATTCAAGACATTCGATGAGTATATTGAAGGGCTCCACTCGATTAATCCAGGCAGGAACACGTTAACTTCAGAAATCCTCTGGCCTGTTCAATTGTGTCTCAAGTTGCCCTGTAGTAGCTGCTGTACCTATCCGCTGTGACTCTGTTTAGGTTACACACAGACACAATTACCCATCTCTTCAGTGGGTAGCGCTTGTCTTTCTTAATGCTTTCATGAGATGATGGAGTCATTGGTAAAACCAAATCTTGTAGGCAATGATTACCCTCGAGAATCATAGTTTCCCTACAGTGCAGAAGGAGGCCACTGGGCTCACCGAATCTGCACTGACCACAATCCCATCCAGGCCCGACTCCCGTAAACCCACACATTTACACTGCTGATCACCTGTCACTAGTGTCAATTTAGCATTGCCAATCAATATAACCCACACTTTATTGGACTTCAGGAGTAAACCTTAGTACCCGGAGGAAACCCAGTCAGACATGGTGAGAATGTGTAAACTCCACAGAGACAATGATCCGATGCTGGAATTGAATCCGGGTCCCTGGCGTTTTGAGGCAGCAGTGCTAACCACTGTGCAACTGTGCCGTCCCAAATGGTGGTGAGTCCTACTGGAGTTGAAAGCAAGCGGAGAGGTTTCCGTCACACTGCTGAGTGTGCCTTCTGGGCGGTGGACACGCATTTGGAACACAGGAGAAAAGTTATTCGTTCCTGAATTTCCAGAATCTTAGCTCCTCTTGGAACCATAGTTTTTACATTTCAGTGTTTGGTCAAGGGTTACAGTGAGATCCCTACCACCCAGGATGTTCATGCTGGGGGTGAGGGGAGGAGGAGGGGGCTGGATTTCAGAAATAGCAACGCCATTGAACGTTGAGGGGGTGGTGGTTAGATTCCCTCTTGCTGATAATTGGCTGATACTTGTGCAGGGAATCAGTTCTGAATTTTGCTCCGTCCTTGCTGATATGGACATGGACAACTTCAGTCTCTGAGGTATTGTGATTAGTACTGAGCATTGTGCATTCATCAGTGAACACCCTCACTTCTGACCTCATGATGGAAGGAAGGTCATTGATCAAAAGCTGGAGGTGGTTGAGGTGAGGACATTATCCTGAGGAACTCATGCAGTGATGTTCACAAGGCATTGGAAGGAGAATGACACTGTTCTGATGAACAAGAGTACACAGATGTGACAGTAATTCGCGAGATTGGATTTGCCCTGTGTATTTCCGCATTGTGAGGTAGATACAGTGTTTTAGCTGTACTGGAACATCTTGGCTTGGTGAAGGCCTAGTTCTGGAGCGTGGGTCGTGAGCTCTTGCTCACAGGGTACAGTGCCTTCAATCATTTCTTCATATCGCAAAGTTAATTGGCTGAATTTTGGCATCTGTAATTTTCAGCGTCCCAGTAGGAGGCTGAGATTAACCATCCACTCTGTACTTCTGGCTGACGATGGCTGCTAATTGTTCAGTCTCGTCGTTTGCACTGATGTTCTGGGCTCCCTGATCAGTGGCAATGTTGATATTTGTAACATGTTAGAGGCACGTGTATCATTTCTGGCATGTCGAACAACATTCATGAAAAGATGCGGCAGGACTGCAGAAGTTTGATCTCAGCCATGGTTTTGGTATGATTGAGCTCGGTCTATGATGTGTTGTTTCTGCTGTTTGGTATGCAAATGGCCGTGTGCTGTAAACGTCTGCAGTTTCACACCTCATTTTCAGATATATCCAAGTCTAAGTTATTCAAATACGAAAAGAAACATAGTCGCACCAACACTGCACTTACAGTTCGGGAACACCACTGCATGCTACACCCATTGAAGAACGACGTCACCACTACTGTCTGTTTCCTGTAGCCTAGATTACTTCATAATCCATGCTACCTCTTTTATTTCAGCTTGGCTGGCAAACCTGTGCGTCTATTAATAATGGATAGCGTTTTAAATAACACAAATACTGAGAGTAACGGTTCTTTTAGTATCATCATTTGCATGAACAACACTGTCCATTGTTAATTGGAACATAATTCACACTATGCTGTTCTGTGAAAATTGTCATTGACAGGTGAGCCAAACATTTGTGCTCCTGGGTTGTAAGCTCTGGAATTCCCATCCGAAACCTCTCCACCTTGATCTCTCCCCTCTGTTTTAAGAAGATCCTTAAGCTCCATCCAACAGAAATTTGTGCTGTGACTCACAGAATTCAATGTAGTTTGTTCAATGCTTTTCCAATGTAGAGCAGTTTTCGATTTTCAAGCAAAATTAAAAGCTTACAGACGTAACCATCTATCATCTGAATGACTAATTCAACTAAATTCAACGTGTGACATGGTATATATTGGAATTGAATAAATATTTAAGTGTTCTCCACATCTCTTTATTCTGTTGCATAATTTCAATTGAATATTTCAAGTATTCACTCCTGAATCTTGCAGTGTATTATAACTCAGGTTCAGACCCATCAGTGACCGGCTTGTAATAAGAGGAGAGGTGAGAACATCTGAGGCTCCCTCCGGCCTGGAGATCAGACAGAAAATAATTACAGGAACAAAATTAATTCCGTGTTTTTTTTTACCTATAACACTCGGACTGAGAGTAAGGATAATATGCCGTGTTTATTAAAGACACTATTACTGATACTAAAAGTAATTTAGAGTGTCAGACAGCCAGTTATTCTAAGCACAATCTCTCACAGTCTGGTACTTACTGCAGTTTCTGTATTTTACAGTCTGGATTCCTCAGAGCGGCAGATAGTCGTTTCACTCCTGAATCTTCCAAATTATTGTTACTCAGACTAAATGGAGAGAGAGAGAAATGCATTAAAATCAGCTGAATTTTCACCAGCAAAAAATGAGCGTGATTAATATTTGAATCAGAAACTTTGCTCCAGTGGGGAACTGATTAAAGTTACAATATTATGCCTCGCTGGATTTTCCTTTCAATTAAATGGAAAAGAAAATAGTGAACAGTGAAAATTGATGAACAACTGGTGAAAACCACTTTCATCCCACTCAAAATGTATTTTTGGTTGAATTGTCGATGGGATATGGGTATCACTGGCGAGACCAGCATTTATTGCCCACTGCTATTTGCCCTTGACAAGGTGAGGGTATTTCGTTTTGGTCAATAAATGCTGGCCTAATCTGCGATGCCTTCATCCCGTGAACTAACCAATTTAAAAGAAAAATGTCCTTTATTCTGGTCTTAATTCCTGATTATCAGAACAACCCTCCTGAATCTCAATGACTGTTCCTGCCAAGTTTCCAGGAATTTAAATCATTTTTGCTTTTACTTAAATCCGGGATTTCATGCAAAAGTATAATTTTCTGAGAATTAAATGATAAAGTGGAGATTCCCTGTACTTTGTAACTCGTTACATTCTATTAATCTGTGCAACACCTCGGAGTGAGTTATGTTGAGAAAGTGTGCGAACTGCTGCTGTAAAATTCATCCCACTGGATTTTAGACAAGGAATGTTTATTCTCCCATAACAAAGTTGAAATATCCCTGTCCTCTTAGTTTCTATGGGAGGGGTGTTCACCACTTTATTCCCCATTAAACAGGATTTGCATTTTCGGCAGGTACGGCTGCTTTCTTTTTATTTCTGAAATTGCCGGGACTTCCCTCCTCCCGCGAGATCCACACATAGGGAAATGAATATTGGAAAATCTTGTTACATCTCACTGACAGTTTTAGTGGAGACATTCCACTGCGTGTGAGAATCAGTCCGTGGAACAGATTCCTGGTCATTCCTCCCGGTTGTCCAGTGTGTGCCTTTATCCTGGGTATAATTGGGTAATGGAGAAGTTTGTGTCTTTAAAACAGCAGCTATTTTCCTAATTCAGGAAATTCAGGTTTCCTCGGATCAGATCTGAGCTCTGCACCCCTACCATTTTCAATCGTGAATTTTAGTGGATGAGAAAACAACAGCAGGAGGAGTTCTGCGTAAATATCTCCATACTCATGATGGAGTAGACAAACACATCAGTGTAAAAGCATTTCAAACGATCTTCAGCCATGATGTGCGAGTGGCTGACCCATACAGAGGTCCCCAGCATCACACATACCAGTCTTCAGTGAAGTCAGTTCACTCCAATGGATGTCAATAAATAGCTGAAGGCACTAAATAAGGCAAAGATAATGGGTATTGACAACGTTCCGTAATTGTATTGAGGATTTCTGCTCCAGAAGTTGCCATATCCCTGCACGAGTGCAGGTACAGCATTGGCAATTATCCGATCATGTGGAAAATTGTCCAGCTATGTCCTCTACAGAAAAATAATCACCACTCTGTCTATTCTCGATCATCAGCAAAGTAATGGAAGGCGTCGTCGAGACAACTACTAAGTGGTAGGTAATTGGCAACAATCTGCTCGCTGACTCTGAGCTTGTGTTCCGTCAGGGCCAGTCAGCCCCCTACCTCATTTCAGCTTTGATGCAACTAAGGAGAGTAGTGCTGAACTCAGGAGGTGAAGCAAGAGTGACTGTCATTGACATCAAGGCAGCATTTTATCCCAGTGCGGCATCAATGAGCCCGTGAAAAAATGAGTCAGTGGTAATGAGGGGGGAAACTATCTGCCACTTAGTCTAATACCAGAACAAAGGAAGATAGTTGTATTTGTTGGAGGACAGTCATCTCATCTTTAGGACCTCGCTGTTGGAGTTCCTCAGAGGAGTACCCTTGGCACAACCATCTCCAACTGCTTCATCAATAACATTCCCTCTATCATGAAGTGAGAGGTTTTCAGGTGAGGCAATGGTGTAGTGGTATTATCACGGGACTGGCAATCCGGAGACGCAGGGTGAAGACCTATATTCGAATACCACCGTGGCAGATGGTGAAATTTGAATTCAATGAAAATATCTCGAATTAAAAGTCCAGTGATGACCATGAAACATTTGTCAATTGTCGTAAAAACCTCTCTGGCTTACTAGTGTCCTTCAGGGAAGGAAATCTGCCGTCATTACCTGGTCTGGGCTACATATGATGCCAGACCCACGGCAATGTGGTTGATTCTTATATGCCGTCTGAAATGTAGGACATGTAGGGATGGGCAATAAGTGCTGGCCCTGCCAGCGATGCCCATATCCTGCAAAAAATAATAAAAATTTTCGACAATCAGCACCATTCCCAACTCATCAGGATATGGAACAAGCATTGGACAATACTCAGGGACGGGCTGACAAATGAGAGGCAATCACTCAGTCACTCGGACTAACAATTGAGAGGCAATCTCTCAGAATAGACTGAGGGTTCGGAACCGGGTCAGAAACTGGAAGGTATATTATTAAGTTAGCATAAACCCAAACGTTATTTGTTTTGGGCATTAGTGCGAGCATGAGGTAGTTTCTTTAAAAAAAAACTTTATTGAACAACAGTTAAAATTTAGAATTAGCTTAACATTTATGAATTGACATACTTAAACACGACGCCTTATAATTCTTAGCAGCTAACTATCTCTATCGTTTCAATTTAAGCAATTTCCCCACAGACATATCTCCTTCTTCAGAATCAATTGGAGCAAGAACATATAGCTCATGTGGATAAAGATCCCGATAGACACTTGTTTTCTGACACACATACAGCAATCTCGAGAGAAAGGAATAAATACAAACAGCAGAAATTCAGAGAATGAGATCTATTTTCGAGCAGGTCCCAGTCTCTAATCTTCAGAGGGAGAAAGAGCTACTTCTTGCCACCGCTTCTAGGAAACAACTGAGCTTGTTTGCCCTCTGTGAGGTTCGACCCTCCCAGTCACGCGAATTTTCGGGTCGATCAATCTAATCAAGCCCTAATCTGCAAACGCCAGAGGAAAAGACTAAACTACAAAACAAAACTGCATTAGCCCAGCAAATAGGAACAATTATGCTTCTGCAGGTTCAACATGGGCTGCCGGTTACAAAGAAAGCGGCATCAATAATGGAACCAAGTGCTAAAAAAAACTCCTGCACTATAAAAGTGACACAAATACATTTCTCGATGTCATAGTGTTGTCACACGAAGAGAGAATCCAACGATCTCATTTGACATTGACATTTTCATTGTCCTGAATGCCCCACCATCATTATCGGTGTTATCATGACCAGAAACTGACCAGCCATTTCTATACTGTGGCTTCAGGAGCAGCTTAGATGCCAGGAATCCAGCGGGGGTTAATTTTCCTCCCGATTTCCAAAGGACCAATAAAGATGCTTGCCAACATCTAGCACAATGCATCTCCCTTGACTGTTACTTTACACAAAACCTTCAACATTTACTCCTCCTGGCACAGATGTATAATGCAAGCAGTGTGTACCATCTACAAGGTGCCAAACAGAAACTCACCACGGACCGTTCGACAACACCATCTAAAACCATGAAAGCATTGCATTGCTGGAGAGAGAGCCATGTCCCAGAGTGTTCAAGGACAGAATCAACTTGTCTAGATATAAGGGGAACAAAGTGCAGTTGCTGTGCTTGATGAGATCTATAAACCGCCAACGAGTGGAAATAATGTTGTGGAACAAAGCTACAGGTAAGTTACAGAGAGATGCAAACAAATTTCATAAGTGCAATAGGGGATTTCAATTAACCAAATGTTATACAGAGGGAAACAACATTCCTCATGTTTGCTGGAGAGTTTTGCACAGCAGCAGATATCAGAAGGACGTATTTTACACAGAGGGTGGTGGGGCCTGGAATGCGCTGCCAGGCAAGGTGGTGGAGGCGGGGACACTGGGAACGTTTAAGACTTATCTAGACAGCCATATGAACGGAGTGGGAATGGAGGGATACAAAATAATGGTCTAGTTTGGACCAGGGAGCGGCACGGGCTTGGAGGGCCGAAGGGCCTGTTCCTGTGCTGTATTGTTCTTTGTTCTGTTCTTTGTTCTTGTTTTCATTATCCCAAGAAGGAATGCCCTGATTGCAAAGGGCAATGGGAAATCTAGAGCTCGAATAATTCACCAGGGGGGAGCTGACTTCATTGGGACAAGAACTGAGCTGGACTGGAGCGACTGGAACGAATACTTAGAAGGGAAATCCGTAGATAAACAATGGGCTACTTTAAAAAGAAATGAGTTGGGCATAGTCAAAATATATTATTTCACAGGGGAAAGGTGGGACAAAGAAATCCAGAGTTCATTGGATGAAAATGAAGATAGAAATTAAGAAAACAAAGAAAGGGTTTATTTTTGACAGGTGTCAGGTGCAAACATACAATTGAGGTTGAATTCAGAGTGTTCAGAGCGGAAGTGAAAAATTATATTGAAGAAATTAAGAAGGATTTTGAGAAAAGACTGACAGCCAAGATAAAGGAGATTTCCCTGTTACAAATAAGAAGTTGTATGATTGGGAATGTGTTCTGTGGGGTCTATGGTTCAAGGTAACACAAGCTATTAATTAAGATGGCAAAATTAGATTTTGAGTTGATAGAACTACAGCTTAGATCTGCTGATCAGCATAGCGACACAGAACAAGTGTTTACTCAGCCATGTTTGGTAACAATGGAAGGTGGGGCGGATTTCACATTGAAATTTTAAAAGTTGAGCTCCTGCAATAAAGGTAATTACATGTAAATTCTAAACAGGTAATTTCAGATAAGGGAAGATCAAAAATGAAGACAGCATATCAGAGCCAAATTCGCCCTATGCAGGGAATCATTTTCAGATCGCAGCCCACACATCAGGAAGCTGTATCCACTCTCACAAAACTTCTGTCTGGAGAAAGTCAATTTTGAGAAAGTAGTTGTCCCTACTCCAATTCAGAGGGTATTGCAGATTACTGGTAACTATTGGCAACAACTTATGGGAAGAACTTAGCTGAACAATGGGCAATCTTTAAAAAATAGTTCAGGTATCGTCGAAGTATCTTCCCTTTAAAGGGAAAGGTCGGGCAAACAAATCCAGACTCCTTGCATCAAAAACCACCCATTGCTGGATTTTGTATGTAGTTTTAAAAGTTAAAATTTAACTAGGAATTCAGTAATATATAAGAATTGGAACCATGTAAATGTAAATATATTTTGGATAACCATTCATTTCTGTTATTTAACTGACTTTCTTGTTGTGCATTTTACTGTGTAATAAATATTTGCTTTGTTTAAAATAATCACAAAAGAGTCTGAGACATTCTTCACTGGTCTTCACATCTTTCCTCACATTAAACAAATTGTAAAAATGCACTTAAGAGTAAGAATTGAAACCTTCTGGGTTTTGCAAAGCCGAAGAAATTAATATTAGCTATGCTCTTAGCAGCGAATGTATTCTGTAAGCATATAAATAGGAGAGGCTGGTAAACAGACAGGAAATACTTTTTAGGGAGCTAAGAGGGAAGGTACAAATGGAGGCGGGGTGAGGTTTTAAATTAATACATAACATCACCCTTTAACAATGATC